>NW_022991334.1:2500-85405 GCF_902827175.1 Gymnodraco acuticeps | reverse complement strand
CCCATGGCTCTTATTTCTGCCGGAGGACCGAGGAGCGAGGAGCGATAATGGAGGAGCTATAACCGAGGAACCACCAGACTATCCTCCGATGAAATTCTCAGACACTAGCCCCGCCCCCTTACTGTGTATCGCTCACTGATTGGACGATGCAGTGCATGCACTGATCTGATGCTTCTTGACATGAGAGCCGTTTCCCAGCGGAGTGAAGAAAATACATGAACCTCACGAGACTCACTCCTCAGTTTATACCGTGTTTTGTTTCAATTCATGTTTCATTTAGTTACAAATATGTGATATATCTGAACAACAAAGGGGTCAAAAATCATTTTATTCATTTATTGGAAACATTTTCATGATCGCTTTTTTCGTTTTACATTTTCATTTATTGTCATTTCCAACATAACACTGCAATGCTATCATCACTTTGTTCGAAAAAGTAGTTGGGACAATTTATCCAAATTTAAAACAACGAACGCCCAACTAAAGATGATGTGATTTTGAGTGAATTTGTAGGCCTACCTTTATGCAAACATGTATGGAGGACTGTTACGTTCCCTATTGGGCTAGGGCAGGGGTCTGCAACCTTTTTGACCAAAAGAGCCATTTTGCTCCTTTTTCCCAAAACATTTTTTGTCTGGAGCCGCAAAACATATTTCATAGTTTTTTATTGTTATGTCAGACAAAAACTACAGTTTTTTTGCATTTATTAGGCTATTTATTACATGATATAAAACTGTTAACCTCTAATAAGAAACAAATAACTCCTATAAGGAGAATTACAAATAATACACAGGCCTACTTTAAAATAAATTAAACACAGCACTTGGGGAGTCCTCTGCACATTTGAAGGAAACAAAAATATTATTAAAATGGGCCCACTTTGAAATACATAAAACATATAGCTGCACCCTAAAAAGAGTTAAAGGTGGGGTAGCTAAGAATGGAGAAACCAGCTCGAGTGCGCTAGAATTTGAAAATACACAACCGGAAAAAATATGCCTCTTCCTTCAGACTTCCTTACAGAGCCCCTCCTCCAACACACACGAACGCGCACATGACCAATGAGGGCACGAGATAAGTTTGTGCACAGATGGAAGGCTGACAGGCAGGTAGGCCATCCAGTTACTTTAGCCGGGCCGGCTCAGATGATTGGTCGTGCTTTTTACAGCGCTACGGCTTCCAGAGATTAATTTTTGTATGTATTTATTGTCAAAGCATTTAATCAATCAATCAATCAATCAATGTTTATTTATATAGCCCAATATCACAAATGTTACATTTGTTTCAGTGGACTTTACAGTTTGTACAAAATATCAGTATGACAATACGACACCCTCTGTCCTTAGACCCTCACATCGTACAAGGAAAAACTTCCGGAGAAAACCCACAGTTTAAAGGGAAAAATGGGAGAAACCTCAGGGAGAACAACAGAGGAGGGATCCCTCTCCCAGGACGGACAGACGTGCAATAGATGCCGTGTGTAAATTGAAAAGATAATACATTTGCAACATAGGTAGTCCAAATGTTTGGAAATGCATGTGTGTATAATAGGAAGATGAATCCACGAGGATATCCATCCAGGACCTATGATCCAGGACCAAAGCCACGACTCAAGATCCAGGGCTCGCGATCCAGGACAGAGGAGCGCAGGATCATCCATGACTCCGGATCCCGGCGTATATAGACACCAAAAAGAAAGACATTTGGGGAAGCTGGGTTAATCGGAACATGAGAGTACACAGGTATAGACAGAGAGAAGGAAGAAGTAAGATGTCCCCCGACAAACTAAGCCTATATCAGCAAAACTAGGGGCTGGATCTAATCAGCCCTAACTATAAGCTTTATCAAAAAGGAAGGTCTTAAGCGCACTCTTAAAAACGGATAGGGTGTCTGCCGCCCGAACACAAACTGGAAGCTGATTCCACAAATGTGGAGCTTGATAAGAAAAGGCTCTGGCTCCCATTGTACTTTTAGAGACTCTAGGAACAACCAACAACCCTGCATTCTTGGAACGCAATGCCCTAGTAGGACAGTAGGGTATAATGAGTTCTTTAAGGTAAGATGGCGCCTGCCCATTAAGGGCTTTGTAGGCGAGAAGAATAATTTTAAATTCTATCCTGTGTTCTATAGGGAGCCAGTGTAAGGCAGCCAGAACAGGAGTAATGTGGTCCCTTTTCCTAACTCTGGTTAGTACACGAGCCGCAGCATTTTGAATCAGCTGAAGCGACTTGACTGACTTCTTGGTACACCCTGATAATAAAGAGTTACAATAATCCAGCCTTGAAGTAACAAATGCATGGACTAGTTTCTCTGCATCGTTTTGAGGCAAGATATGCCTGATTTTTGCAATGTTACGTAGATGGAAGTAGGCGGTCCTTGAAATTGATTTTATGTGGGCGTTAAAGGATAAATCCTGATCAAATATAACACCAAGATTCCTTACAGTCTCACTGGAGGCCAAATTAATGCCATCCATAGTTAGTATATCCTTAGATAATTTGTTTCGTAGATTCTTTGGGCCAAGTACAATAACTTCAGTTTTGGTCGTGTTTAACATCAAAAAGTTTAAGGTCATCCATGTTTTTAAGTCCTTAAGGCAGTCTTGAATTGTATTTAGATGATTAATTTTATCAGGCTTGATTGATAAATATAGTTGAGTATCATCTGCATAACAATGAAAGTTTACAGAATGATTCCTTATAATATTGCCTAACGGAAGCATATATAATGTGAACAAAATAGGTCCGAGCACTGAGCCCTGTGGCACTCCATGGCTAACTTTGGTTTGCGTGGAAGATTCATCATTGACACGTACAAACTGAGAGCGTTCAGATAGATAGGACCTAAACCAGTCTAAAGCAGTTCCCTGTATGCCAACTAAGTGCTCTAGTCTTTGCAATAAGATATCATGGTCGATAGTATCAAATGCAGCACTGAGATCGAGCAAAACAAGAATAGAGACACGTCCCTTGTCAGAGGCTATTAGAATGTCATTTGTGACTTTAACCAGAGCTGTCTCTGTGCTATGATGTGTTCTAAAGCCAGACTGAAAAGCTTCAAATAAATCATTGTTTTTTAAGTAATCACACAACTGTTTTGCGACCGCTTTCTCAAGAATTTTTGAGAGGAACGGAAGATTAGAAATAGGTCTATAATTGGCTAAAACCTCTGGATCGAGGTTGTGCTTTTTAAGAAGCGGTTTTATCACTGCTACTTTGAATGATTGTGGAACATAGCCTGATAATAAAGACATATTCATAATATTTAATAAATAAGTGCTAATTAATGGAAAAACTTCCTTCAACAGCTTAGTTGGAATTGGGTCTAACATGCACATTGATGGTTTAGAAGAGAGAATCATTGAATTTAATTGTTCAAGGTTTATGGCTGAAAAGCATTCTAGTTTACTATCTAGTGTAATATTAGAACTTACGTTTCCGGGAGCTGTTGATAACACTATACTGGTCAAAGGCAAGAGGTCATTAATTTTGTTTCTAAGAGTAACAATTTTATCGTTAAAAAAGCACATAAAATCATTACTACTGAGTGCTATGGGAATAGAAGGCTCAATCGAGCTGTGGCTTTCTGTCAGCCTGGCTACAGTGCTGAAAAGAAATCTTGCATTATTCTTATTCTCATCTATTAATGAAGAGTAGTAAGCTGCTCTCGCTTTACGCAATGCTTTCTTATATTCATTGAGAGTAATATGCCAAATTAAACGAGATTCTTCAAGTTTAGTAGAACGCCATATCCTTTCAAGTTGTCTCGACTTTTGCTTTATTTTGCGGGTTTCGGCATTATGCCATGGAGCTAATCTATGTTGTTTTATTTTCTTCTTTTCAAAGGAGCAACAGAGTCTAATTTTATTCGCAGCGCATCTGTAGCACTATCAACAACATGATCAATTTGGGGTGGTGTACATTTTGTATAAGTTTCCTCCCTTACATGCAGACATGCTATCGAGTTAAGTATTGGTGGAATCTCTTCCTTAAATTTGGCTATAGCACTAACAGATAGGTTTCTGCTGCAGGAGCTTTTGACTAATGCTTTGTAGTCTCGTAACAGTACTTCAAAAGTTACTAAGAAATGGTCGGATAAAGCAGGATTATGCGGTTTGACTAATAGTTGCTCAATTTCAATACCATAAGTCAGAACAAGGTCGAGAGTGTGATTATAGCAGTGGGTTGGTTTATTTACACTCTGACAAAAACCAACAGAATCTAATATAGAGTTAAATGCAACAGTAAGGCTATTTTTATCATCGTCAACATGAATATTAAAGTCACCTACGATAATTACTTTATCTGTTTTAAGAACCAAAGTTGATAAAAACTCAGAGAATTCAGATAAGAATTCTGAATAAGGACCTGGTGCACGGTACACTGTAACAAATAAGATTGGCTGCAAAGTTTTCCAGGTCGGATGCGTAAGACTAAAAACGAGACTTTCAAAGGAGGTATAATTTAATTTTGGTTTAGTATTGATAAGTAAACTTGAGTCAAAGATGGCTGCAACTCCACCTCCTCGGCCCGTGCCTCGGGCAATATGAGTATTGATATGGCTGGGTGGAGTGGCCTCATTTATGCTGACATATTCTTCATGTCTCAACCAAGTTTCAGTGAGACAGCATATATCAATATTATAATCTGATATTAAATCATTTACCAATATTGCTTTAGGTGCTAGAGATCTTATGTTTAAGAGACCACATTTAATATTCCTGTTTTGTTGCACTGTAGTAGTTGTTACATTTACTTTGATTAGGTTATTATGTATGACACCTCTATTAGGTTTTACCTTAACTTGTCCTTGGGCAGACACACACACCGCTAATATTGGGTATTTTATTGGGTTCGGGATTCCTATGGATGACTGCCTAGGAGAGAGCGCAGAGAAGCGTGTAATATATTCATTGCTATCAGGACGTTAAGAGCATTCCATGGAATATAACAAAAAGTGTTTTCTGAAATAAATTACATACCCCATTGAATTATGACTGAAGATCGTCAGCTGTCTTCCTCTCCCTTGTTCCTCGATACGTAAAGGCTGCACCACCGTTGACAACTACTCTCTACATATCGAACATACCGGTAAACCAGCATCGTTTGCTGTGAAAGCAGATAACTCTGTCCACACAGAATTAAATCCTGTGTTCCTCCGGTACTTTTCTTTGATTTATCCATAGTTCGCTCATCGAGCCGGGGGTCAGGTTATTCGCCTCCAAGAAAAGGCGCTCGCGCGGGACCATAGCAGGATGTGACGCATATTTTAGTTGACCTAATTAAAACCGTTTTGTTTTTTATTTATGTGTCACAGTACCACCTCAAAATACGAAACATTTTCAACCATGCAACAAAATATAAATAGTCCTACAAATACTTTTATTTTATTTCCTTCTTATTTTTGTCTAAACTCAAGGGAGCCAGAGCAGAGGGCTTAAAGGGCCGCATGCGGCCCGTGGGCCGCGGGTTGCCAACCCCTGGGCTAGGGGAACCAAAGGGAAGCGACACGACCAGAGTGGTATTGGTATTAATTATAAGTGGTTTTATTATATAGCAAGGTGTAACAAAATGGCAGGCAGGCAGCCTGAAACAAACAAAAGGGCCAAAAGGGCACCGGTTGACAAATAACCGAACAAATAAATACTAGTACCCTAACTAAAGAACCAAACAAAACCTCACTTCAAGAGTGGTACAACTACAAAGGGAGTCTAGACAAAACACACAGCTAACTAAAGGCAACAGTCATAAATCCTAACGATACTCTAAACACTAACTAACCTACACTCTACTCAGTGGCGGCGGGTCATTAGGGGCAGGTGGGGCACAGCCCCACCTAGTGTCAGAAGAAAGTATTACAAATAATGATTACAAAAAAATACTAAAAAATAAATAAAAAAACATATAAAATATATTTTAAGGTCATGTTTAATAATCTGATTCGTCTGTACATTTCTGTTTTAGTCTGTGTTCTTCTAATTAGTGTCTAGAGTGCCGTTTTGAGCTGTTTAGAGCCATGTGGGACAAAACCCGATCCTGCCCTTCCCTCTCACAGTCTAAGTCAGGCATCCTCAAACTACGGACTCCGGTCCGGATCCGGACCGAACCACCACTGTCTCCGGACTCTGAGCAAATTATACTTTTTATATGTATTATCTCTGTATTATATGTGAGACATCGCCACAACGCATTCGCAACGAGTCAAAATTCTCCGCTATGTCCACTGCAAACAGCGCTCTGCATGTCTGACTGTTCCACTGTGTTCCACCTGTGTGTGTCAACGCTTTGGTCCAATCACATTCAGCATCCAGTCAGCGTTTTTTCCCCCCCAAACAATCTGCGAATCAGAGGCACAGTAGGGCGGGTCTTCGCGGAATGCGGGTGGGGAAAATGTGTGTGTCTCTTTCAACCTGTCTAAGTCAGAGCGAGAATTAAAAAAAAAAAATTCAGAGCGAGAGTTAACAGCTCATCTAGTTCCATCTGTACTGTAGCTAGTAGCCTAGTTTCACCTACCGGGGTGGCAACTGACACCCTAAAAATAGGCCTTGCCACTCCAGTTGGCAGCTTTGTTTTGAAAGAAAAGTTGTGGCTCATCGGACATTTATGAGAGAAAGTCTCTAATGTCCGAGTGCAAGTGAATGCAGCACAAGATGCACGTCATGTAACCCCTCCCCCGGTCCTGGCGCGAGCGTGGACATATGATTGCCGGCGATTTCATTTTGAACTGGACGGCGCAAAACGAGAAGCATTCGGACCCAAGCGCTGAAGGAATGAGGTATTTGCGGTCTGACAGAGAAGAGACTGTCAGTTTGGCTGTACTCAGCATTGAATCAAAACGCACTGAAGCTGTTGATCTTAATACGTTTGTGAGGCGTTTCGCTGAACAAGATGGTAATCGCCGCATTCAGCTGTAATAGACATGTCAACTTGATGCTCTGCTCACGGATGAGCATACACAACTATTAAGATGATGACCTTACGTGTGTAAATATATTTTTTTCTTTGTGGGGGTCTGCCCCCAAAAAACAGTTTTAAGTCCTGAGAAAGTCAAATCAGACGGTGTGTAAAACTACACTGCCCAGCCAAAAAAAAGTAACCACTTTGATTGAACTAGGCCAGCAGGTAAGGACTTTCCACTGGATAATAACTGCAGTATAAAAGAATGCATGACTGAAGTGATGGAGACCATGTTGAAGGCAAACAAAAAGAGGAAATAACAGGTCAAATCAAGCAAATCCCCTCTCAGATTGCACAGCAACCAGAAGAACATAAATACTGGCTGGTGATTTGATTAATCAGCTTTGTGATGGAATAAAAAATGCACAGTGCATTTCCTTAGCTGTGGGTGAGTCCACTGACACCACTGACAATGCTCAGTTGCTGGTGTTTGTGAGTTTTTATGATGAGGCAAAGGGGGAGTTTGTTGAAGATGTGTTGGGCCTGACGAACCTCAGTGGACACACAAGGGGGAATACATTTATAAAGCAATAATGGGAATGCTGAATGAAAGAGGGTGCAGCTGCCTTTATTCATAACTGTGCAGCTCTTACACTGCGACTCTGAGGGGTCAAGCACAGACACAATAACAATGAAAACTGCTGCATACAGATTATTTTTGTTTTTGCAACCTCGTGTTAAGAATCTTGTTGCAATTGTTTAAAAGTTTGAATGACCGTAATAAACGGACCTTTGTCTTATTGAAACATTTATTTTGGACCTTTAAGATTTGTATTTGAGTACCCCTGGTCTAAGTGAACGGTGATTGTAAAAACTACACTGCGCATGCTCAGAGTATTTTTCTATTGAATGTGTGTGGCAAAAAAATAATGACCGTAGGGGCAGAGTGCTCCCATCCCCACCATACGTCATCTCACATAATTCAGAATTGATTGGCTGTAAGTACTCACGTGTGCAGTGCTGCGAAACGTCACGTGTAGTTTGAAGAGGAGACGAGAGAGCAGCATATAGCTAACATCACCAGCGATTAAAAGAAGTAAAAAACTGAAAGAAAATGAATGAAGTTGACCATTTACTGGAGCACACATTTGAGACACTTAGCCCACCATCCACCGGATTTCCAAATGGTCCAGACTGCGGGCAAAGTTAAACGTGGGTTTAACGCTGAGTGGTTTGCTAAAAAGAAATGGCTAACGGCGAGCATCCAGAAGAATTCCCTCTTGCTTTCCTTGCCTGCTTTTTGGTGAAGATCAAGGTACTTGGTCGAGGACAGGTTACAAGGACTTAAAGCATCTTTCGGAGAGGACAATGAAGCATGAGAGCAGCAACAGTCATTTGGAAAATGCCGTAAAATTGGGATTACTTGGAAGGGTGAATGTTGCAGCTCAGATTGACAGCGCCTACAGACGCGGCATTGATTCTCATAATAGGAAGGTGGAAGAAAACAGGTACGTGCTTGGTCGGATCATCACCTGTATTAAACTGTGTGGGAAATGTGAGACATCACTGCGGGGCCACAACGAGTCGGCGGACTCTCTGAATCCAGGGATATTCAGGTCAATTTTCGAGACAATGTGTGAGGCTTCAACGGCACTACGAAGCTCAGCTTGTTTTCAAAGGGACATCAAGCACCATACAGAATGAACTCTTGGACTGCATGTATGATGTGTACAGGGAGGAAATAGCCAAGCAAGTGGACAACACATCATTTGTTGCCGTTCAGGCCGACGAGACAACCGATGTCTCCTGTAAATTGCAAATGGTGATTGTGCTGCGATACATTATGCCTGACCTCATAGTTACAGAGCGTTTTTTGGAGTTTGTGGAAGTAAAGGACAAAACTGGTGTAGGTCTCTCTAACAGCATCAAGGCTGTTCTGGAACCCCTGAAGCTGAAAGAAAAGCTAATCGCTCAGACCTATGACGGGGCGGCCGTCATGAGCGGTAACGTGCGCGGGGTACAGACGGTGATGAAGGAGACGTACCCAAACGCTCAGTTTGTTCACTGCTACGCCCACCAACTGAACCTGACCCTGCAGCAACTGTGTTCAGCAAGAATGAGCATCCTGAAGGGGTTTTTTGCAGATCTAACTGCTTTTTCCACTTTTTTCTCCGGTGCTCCAAAACGTGTTGCAGCTCTTGCAGAGGCAACACAGAGACGCATCCACGGCCACCGGCTGTGAGATGGAACTTTAAAAGCAGAACTGTGAACGCGGTTTGGGAGACCCGAGATGCACTACTTCAGTGTATGAAGCATATACGCGCACAACCAGGATGGGATGCGGTCACCATAAGTGAGGCATACGGCCTGTCAAAGAAACTGCGGGACCGAACATTTATGCAGCTCCTGGAGTTTTTTTTCGTTGCTTATGCCAGAAGTGGATGTTCTATACAACACTCTGCAAAACGAAGCATCGATGCACCTGGGATCAACAGCGCGCTCTGCCGTTTCAAGGAAAATGTTCAGAAAATGAGGCAGAAAACTGATGCATTGGCCGCCACTGCTCATGATGGAACAGACGAGCCAGGCCGACGAGTCAGCAGCACAGCGCCGGTGATGAAGGAGGCTTGTGACACAGTCATCTCACAGGTGGAACAGAGGTTCTCACAGAGTGACCATTTGATCGCTGCAAAGCTTGTTGACAGCTCATTCTTCCCACAGCATGTCCTGTCATTTCCTACACCTGAGCTTGACTGCGCCGTGAAACTGTGGCCTGCGTTGGGAGACAAGGAGAAGTTGAAGTCTGAGCTGACCACGCTCTACCGCCACAGTGAGCTTCACACTGGAAACACTGCCCTGTCTCTGTTGAAATCCATTCACGAGAACAACTTGGAGGAAACGTTTGCTGAGACTGTTATTTTGGTCAAAATAATAGTGACAACTCCGATGACGACATCCGAGTCAGAGAGGAACTTTTCCACCCTCAAAAGGATAAAGACTTTCACTCGCAACACCATGGGACAGCCGCGACTTAACGCATTGACCATGCTTTCAATTGAAAGCCAGTTGATCCAGCAACTACAGGACTTCATCCCCAAAGTGATAGACACATTCTGTCAGAGGAAGGACCGCCGTGCCGCTTTTCTTTTCAAGTGAGCCTTCAGCTTTGGTAAGTTCATTTATGTCATATATTTTGTTGATCTTCTGTGTTTTGCCTCTGCTGGATCGATTGATATTGTGACCTCGATGATGAGTGTCTGTGTTTTCCTTATATTTACAGTCTATGGTGTTTTAATGCTAAAGCATTACGGTTGTTGTTATTGTTAAGAATTACTTTGTGATGGTGACCTTTACTCCATGTATGAAGGTGCATTACTATGATATCCCCACGCTGTGTACGTAAATGTATGCGCTCACAGTGTTGCTCCTGTGGTCTTCAGTATGTAATTTGACACTCCCCCTCTCTCTCTCCTCCCCCCCTCTCTCTGTCCCCCCTCTCTCTCTCTCTCTCTCTCTCTCTCTCCCCCGACCTCTTTTCTGCCCCCCCAGTTTTGTACACCTAGAAACGCCACTGACTCTACTAACACACGGCGATAAACACACAAGCTTAACCACAGAATGAAGAGCAAAATGCGAGAGGCGTCTGTTCACTCAACAGAGCCTCCAGAGTGGTGATAGTCCGCAGCCTTTGTACTCCTCCCCAGCAGGTGTGCGCCGGCTGTGCGCTGCGATTGGACGACGTCGATCCAATCACCATCTTCAGAGGCGGACCAGGAGATGGGCAGCCAATGATGTTGGGGCAACCACACAGCTCATTTGCATAATCACACACACACACACACAGCTGCAAACAATCCCAGACAGATTAAGGAGCAGACAAACAGCAGCCGTAACAAGGACAGAACATGACATAAGTAAACAAATAAAGAAATGCATAAATACAGGAATATAAAAATAAAAGTATAAAGACAGTAAATGTGGAATTGAATACAGGAATAAAAATCACAAGAAAAAATAAATAAATATGGAATCGTTTCAATTAAAAAAAGTAATTACAATGATTAAAGGGGACCTAATGCAAAATGCACTTTTCTATGTATTTTATACATAAAGATGTGTCCCCTGTGTGTCAGGGAACTCACGCAACGTCAGAAAATAAAACCCTCTCTCTTTTCCTCCGTACCCAAATCTCTAAAAACGGGGGAACAACGGAGCTGATCCAGATTTGCGTCCGATATGACGTAATATCTGAAATGTGGACCCACGGCCCAATCAGAAACGTTGCTATCAGAAACAATGCCCGACTGTTTTGGACGTAATATGGTCGGTGTTTACATTAGCATCGCTAACGCTCAGAGCTAACCTGTACTGGAGAGCATGTGTGTGAAGAAGCAGGAAATAAAAAGGAACTCACCTTGTGGTATAACCGGCAAGAGAGAAAGCCTTTGAGCTCCAAACTGTTTCAGAGAGAATCCTTGATCATTTTTAAAGCTTTATTCCCCAAATCAGCACTTTTTGGTATTTGGAGCAAAACACTTCATAGACATGTTTTTTATATTTTTATTATATATCTGAGACCTATGCTATTGCCTAGAAATAGCATGATAGGTGACCTTTAAATTAAATAAGAATTTAAGAAACTAAATAATAAAAAAAATACTTTTTTCAAAATGTGACATTTGTTTTGTTGTACAACAAAATGATAAAACAAACTTGAACATTATTTTTGGAAGAATTTTACAGTTAAAAAAAAAAAACTAGCAAAAAAAACGTTTCACTAAAACTAAAAAGTAAATGGATAACAATTTAAAATAGTGTAGGTTTTAAAAAAGGATGCTTTTTATAAAACTTGAGCTTTATTTAAGAAGTTATTTCATATATTGGTTTTATCATTTTTCTGTGTTTCACATAGAAGTGTTATGCTACGTTCACACCGGACGCGATGCAACTATTCGCTTCGCTTTAAACGCTCGAGTTTTACCGCAGCTTGCAGTTTGTTTTATAGCGTCATTCAAAACAGACATACCGTTGACGCGCCGCGCCGTTGATGGACAGTTGAGGTTGTTTACACTTCCATGCAAGATCGTTTTGGTTATTTCTGTCCTTGACTATGGAGGATATAACAACTATTGCTCCTAGTCCTACAAACGTAGCAACAAACGCCGTCGTTTCTGGGTTCTTATTCTCCTCCAAGCCAGCTCCTTTTTGTTGTGGTCCCGGTAGATTTACGACATTATATGGTAAATCTCCGGGAACCCACTCACAGCCACAACAATCATCTCTTCCATCTTTACAACTGATCAACAGCAGGACGTCAGAGGGAATCCCAACGCTGATTGGCTTTCGCGAGAACGCGTCACGTGAATTTGACGCGTGATTTGCGCCGCGTCCACTGCTTCATACGCGCCGTGGGAGCGAATTCGTGTTTGTCCGCATCTCTGCATTGACTTTACATGTAATCGTCCCCCCCCCCCAAAAAATCGCATCGCGTCCGGTTTGAACGCAGCATTATGGTGCGCGATTACATGTAAAGTCAATGCAGAGACGTGGACAGACGCAAATTCTCTCCGACGGCGAGCATGAAGTGGTTGATGCGAATGCCGCGGCGCGATTGAGGCCCCTCTAAAAATGAAAAGTGAAAAAATATGAAAAATGTATGATTTATTACACGATTTATTGAATGACGGAATAGGCGGAACTAACGTTATTCGTCATTCTAGTCGGACCCATTAGAGCGGTGCACTCAGGACCCATTAGAGCGGTGCACTCACTTTCACTGTCTGGCTGAAGCGCGCGAAAAACAAACACTTTTCATCTCGGATCATCAGAGGCTGTTGCATCCAAGAAAGACTGATTGAAACCTACGTGTCGAGAGACTACCACGATAATTGAAGGTGAGTTAAACTATTGTATCCGTGTAATTGTAGATGTAAAGTAGAGATGTAACTGTTCATTGCCTTTTTTTTTATATAAATATGATATGGTGTTAGTGCAAAAATTGTACTATAACTTAAGCTGAAGCTAACAGTAATAACTATAGGATATATCTGAAATAAACAAGTGTACTGAAACAAATACCAATAACTGTATTGCATTGTTTTCTTATGCGCAATTACTTAATACTGTCTAGTTCACTTTTTCGTCCTGCATTTATTGTGCCCCCCTCAGAAAATAACTGGCCCCCCAGTGGCCCCCCCAGTGAAATTGGTCTAGAACCGCCACTGCTCACAGCTCTATGTTATATGTTCAGAAACAGGACAAAAGTTAAACAAGTACAAACCACAGACTGTCTGTGTCATGGTCGATCCGATCTTCATTCAGAAAACACGCATTCTAAAAGGTGTTTCGCCTGCCGTCTGTCTGCAGACTTGTCAAAGCATTAATTTATGGTTTTTACTAACCGGTATCAGTATGTTGTTACTCCGGCATCATTTAGAAACGTGTATTACAATTTTAGTAATCACAGTAAAATATGTTCATTGTGTTGTAGTTGTAGCCCCCGAGCCAGCGCGTCTTGTTTGAATCATGCGAGTAAACACAGCTGACAGCCACGGTGAAACTTGAACGTTTAGAGCAGGGGTGGGGAACCTCCGGCCCCCGGGCCGTATACGGCCCGCGAGACCATTTGGTATGGCCCTCGAGGTAATTTATAAACACACGCAAAAAATAAAAAAAATAAAGAAATCTAGACCGCAAAATAATTAAATAAGCGAGTGCCTGTTTTTCCTGGTTACGGTCATGGTCCTTGAACACAACACGAGACTAACTTGTCATCACGTGGTATATGTCTCGTCTGACAGGGGTGCAATTCTGACGGAGAGCACCAGAACGCCGCTCCGGGACTTCAAAAAATGGCTGTACCCATAAGTCCGTACACATGCTGCAGTTTTTGCGTGGCTGTGTCTTTAGTTGAAAGCCCAGTGGTGATCTGTTCATCTGTCATACTGATCATAACTTTGTTGTTATTAGCATCTGGTTAGCTCGCTATGCTAACGAATATAAGAAGCTTTTTCTCCAACCAGTGAGGTAAAGGCACATCTTTATATGATCATTATAGTTATCAAAACATAAGAGAATATAGTAAACAGGTATAAAATACTATATGATAGTAACAAAAAGTTGTTATTAATAAACAAGAATACAGTTTGAAAGGAGAGTGATTTGTAAAATAACCATAAAGAAAAAGTAAATCTGCTTACAGTTCTGTTTCATATGGGTGTTGAGAGATGTTTCCATAGATCTCTTCATTTTGCTCTCAAAGTGCACCAGATTGATGCTTTCAACTTCAATATTTAAAAATAAATCTTCCCGGGGGAGCTTGCCCCCCTGGACTGCCCTAGAGGAGGTTAGATCCCCCCCCCCCCCCCACACTTAAATCATGTCCACATGGATAGGAAACTAAATACATTTGCACACATCTTGTGTCCATATCTTTCTGTTTGGTGATCATGCCACAACCGTGCACGTGCATGCATGCGCGAGTCATGGCAAGATATCTGGATTAAGAGGTTGCTTTTTATTTGCACAGCATGAAAGAAAGGCCAAATGAAATGGGCTGTGATTTTAATCAGAGGTCAATAATTTGTGCGGCCCTCGGAGGATGTTGAAAAAATTGAAATGGCCCTTGAGAGGAAAAAGGTTCCCCACCCCTGGTTTAGAGCGATGCGATAAGAGCAATTAGAGCGAACCGAATATTCACATAGAGTCCAGTGTGAACCCAGCATTATAGCTCAGTGGTAACTTGTAAGAGTTGACAACCGCCAACCAGTGTTGCTGTGGGGATGACAACCATGCTGCTGTGGGGATGTTGGTTCGAATCCTGAGCATGGTAGATAGTTTCACTCTGTATCTCCACTCAAATCTGGCCTAACCCATATGGTTATCTATAACATTTATTCAAATTATAATAAAAATAATCAAATAAAAAAATATAAAATACATTTATAATAAAAATAAATACATGGGGGACGTGAAAAAAACATGAGTAAACTATTAAATACAAATAAAAAAAATAATAGAATACTAATAATAAATACAATTTAAATTATAAATATATAAAATAATAATAATAATAAATAAATGACAAGTAAAATACATTGCATTAATACAATAAATAAAAAAATGATATCAATACATAAACAATGAATAATTAAATAATAATTCATATTGATAACATATTTCAATAAATAATAACAATAACAATAATACATACACTTATAATAAAAAAATAAATAATACATTGCAATAAATACATAACAAATGTATTTATTGCCATTTTTTAAACCAGTGTTCTTGTTTATTATATTTCTTTATGCACGCTATTTTTCAGAACATTTATAAGTTATACTTATAAATAATAATAATAATAATAAATATAATTTTGTCAGTGGTGGGGACAAAATTGGCGCCTATGGTTATAATTAAAAACTGTTTCTAGTCAAATGTCGCCACACAGTGGAAACAGTCTGTTATTTATTCTACACTGTAGCTTCCCGTGATGCTCCGCGCCAAAGTGGTCACGTGTGTCCTTGCGACCAATGGTGTCGTGTTTTTGGCCGTTACTATCCTCTTATTGGTTCAGCAACATTTAAAAGTACTGTTTGAAATAAAAAAATTGTCAGACGTTACAGTCAGAGCGCCAGAGAGGGCAGAGAAAGAGTTGTCAGAGAAGAAGACGTTGGATTTATAATAAACACAAATCATATTTCCTGGGGATAAAGCGGATTATTCATAAAAGGAGAGGAAGATAAGCCGGTGAGTTGCTATGGAGTAACGGCAATTTGAATTGAGCTACCTAGCATGCTATTTTCCACTTAGCTAACCGCTTCTGACTTTAAATAGTAATCTGTGTTTTGTGCTCGGCAGCTATCATGTTTTTAAAGGTTTAATATCGTCTCTGCATTGTTGAATTGTTCGTATGTTCATTTAAGGTGTTAACTGTTACTTTCAAACCTATTTTTAGAGAAAAGAGTGCCAACATGACTTCACACAACGTGAGCGGATTGAAACGGGATGAGAAGGGGAGTAACATCCAGGTCGTAGTCAGATGCAGGTATGGACAGAAAACCAGGGGTGAATGAAGTGTTTTGACCTTTTTTAATCAAGCTAAAATAAGCAGTATTATGGTGTAAAATAAAAACAAAGAAGTGCATGTTCCCAGCTCAACTTCCTCTTTATGTGATACAAGAGATTACATCACATTACATTACATTACATTGCATTTAGCTGACGCTTTTATCCAAAGCGATTTACAATAAGTGCGTTCGACCAACAAAATACAAACGTCAAGAAAACAGAATCATATAAGTACATCAGGTTTCATAGAGCAAAAACATTTCAAGTGCTACTCAACTGGCTTTAGATAAGCCAGCCCTTTATTAGTATAAAAGTGCTTTGTTAATAGTTCTATCGCTCGAAGTGGAGTCGAAAGAGATGAGTTTTCAGTCTGAGCCGGAAGGTGTGCAAGCTATCTGCTGTCCTGATGTCAATGGGAGCTCATTCCACCGTTTGAGATAAATGTGCTTTGTTCATACCAAATTAAGCAGAAATATTGACAAATGATTACGGCACTGCCCATAGATTAATTTAGATAAACTGCAAATACAGATCAAAAGTAGAAAGACTTGTCCTTTTTTAAAAGATGTATAGAACATTATTATATACATTGAAGTTTGCACTTGTTTTTTCAATTGCAACTCAAATGATATGGACAGACAAAACAATCTTTTTCCTATGTATTGTCAAATTGGAGAGTTGAAATACCTTTTTCTCAAAGCTTTTTAATCTTAGACCGTGATCTTTAAATGCTTGGATTACATAACATTGCATTTAGCTGACGCTTTTGTCCAAAGTGACTCACAATAAGTGCAATAAACCAAAACGATTCAAACTAGGAACAACAAGAAAAGTGCTGACATATTTACTTCAAACTGGTGAATATGTTTTTTTTTTGTCTTCCATCCATCAAATGTGAACAGTGTGGACTAAAATTACCTTGTAGCATTTCAAGTCTAATTTTCAACCATTTAAAAAAAGTTTAAAAAGAAAGGTATTCATAACATTTAGCTGCATTACCTACTTCTCCTACCCTTTATGCATAAAGTACATATTATTGTATGTATTTAGCTATGTGTTGATAACTTCACCTGCATACAATCCACCTGATAATGTCCCTAATCCCACATTAGATTTATTGTTGAGATGTTGTTCAGAGAAGTCACTTTGTGTTATTTTGTCAGACCCTTTAACACAGTGGAGCGAAAGTCCTCCTACGGGGTGATGGACTGCGACTCCAACAGGAAGGAAGTGGCCGTGAGGACAGGAGGGATGAACGACAAGGCGTCACGAAAAACCTACACTTTTGACATGGTCAGTGGACGCATGCTGTCTTTACACACTTCAATATGTAAGGGTGGCACCGGTCAGTATAGGTGCTGATCAGAGCATAGTTTACAAGATCTGTATCGGCAGTAATACATCTGATAAACAGTTAATATCTTTCTTCACGGGACTCTACTGTGTTGTGTTGAGCTCGCTCAAAATGAAATTGAAACATAGATTGGAGGATGAAACATGGTGCTGCTCTGGTTAAAGTGCAAGCAGATCAAATGTCCAACCTTCTGTATTCTCAAAGTGTGGGAGTGATATGCTAATCTCTCATTCATCACATCACATGACCTCGTTCCCCCAGTTAATCTATCATTCATGTCATATCTCTGTGATAATTAACTTTATTCGTTTTTACATATGAAGCTTATAATGAGCGTTTGAAATGAAGCTTTCTCTATTACCTCATTCACACCAACGCAACTCCGGTTCAAGCTCCATGCTAGAGCTTTTCAGGTTCAGAACCGGTTCTTCGGTTTAGCTCCTGCTCTTTTCACACCGCCCAGAGTCCGACTGGTGCTGCGTCTTTGCCTCATCGTTTGCGTGCCTGCTTCATAAAGCCAAACCTCGCGGAAACCCCTCACAGCTCACAGCTCACACCGACAACAACAACAACAATGGCCGATTGTGCTCCAGCTTCCTCTGTACCTCTTCGGAAGACCAGATTCCCAGTAGGTAGCTGGTCTCTTCAGTGGACCGCTGCTTGTTAAGTTTCTCAATCGTTGTGTACAAACTAGATTAAACGCGGGCTTTTTGTTGTTGTTCAGGAGTTGATCTGCCCCTGCCCCCGCCTCGACGTAAGCGTGACGTATGGTGCTTTTGCTCTAGCCGGACAATTTTTGGTGCTTGAAACGAACCGGATTCCGGAGCTAAGAGGCTGCTCCGCTGCGGTATGAACAGGAAAACCCGGTGCTTTTCAAGCTCCAGCTCCGAACCGGCCCTGAAACACCGTTGGTGTGAATGAGGTATCAGTTGTCGTATTTTATGACACCCAAAACGCAATAAATAAAATCCTCAATTTGAATTAAAGGTCCCATGACATGGCCTGACTCTACTGATCATAATTCCATTGTTGAGGTCTACTAAAATAGATTTGCATTGTTCAATGTTCCAAACTCACATTGGTTTCTCATATGCGGCTTTCACACCAGCGCTTTTCCCTTTCTAGCTCCGAGCGGGAGCTTTTCTGGTTCAGCTCCGGTTTCCCTTTTCTGTTCACACCGCCCAGAGCTGCCGCTGCTGCGTCATGACGTCACCGTTTACGTGCCTACTTCATAAAATCCAAACCGCGCGGAAATCCCTCACATCGACAACAACAACAATGGCCGATTGTATTGAAGCGCTGTTCGCTTTGGTTATCCTCTTACGAAACGAAATGGAAGGCATCGGACGACTTTACAAGGGACGACTTTACAAGGGACGACTTTACAAGGGACGACTTTACTTGGAACTTTACAAACATCACATGCTCCTGCCCCCGCCTCGACGTAAGAGAGACGTAAGCGACGCCGCCTCTTAGCTCCGAAGCTCTTGCCTCTAGACCAGTGCTTCTCAAAGTGTGGTCCGCGGACCACTGGTGTTCCGTGAGCGCCCCCTAGTGGTCCGTGAGCGCCCCCTAGTGGTCCGTGAGTATATTGGTAACATTTGAAATTAAGTCATTTAAGTTTTTCGCACTCTCGCGGGAATATCTCCGCAATGGAGTAAGTTTCACTTTCGATTGCATGATATAGCCCAGATAAACACCTTCAGGTAGTTTGAGAGGTAATTAAAATAGCTACGTGTGATATTCTAACCTGAAGTGTGTGTTTTGTCCGCTCACCGCTGCATGTGATCATGCAGAGCTGCGTGTCGACTCGTCAGCAGCTGATCTCTCTCTCCCGTCAGATTAGACTTCACTCGCGTTTATGTCCATATCGATCAGATCCAGCTAGTTCTAGCTAATGATATGACTACCTGCTTATTAAAAGACACCTAAACAATAAGTGTCGCTATGCAACTGGGTGAGGCCACAAAGTATAGCGCAGCATTATGCATTTGTTTACATGCCCACCGGAACCCAGAGGCATTACCAACAGATCAACGCACAATCAACCCATACAGGACATCTCTTTCTCCACATTAAGTGTTAGACATTAGAATGGACTATTCTTGTCTGTCACATACTCTTTTGTCTGTCACATCAGTGGCGCAACTGATGCGGTATTGCGCTAAGGGGAAATGATTTTGACCGGAGAGATTTAGATTTGCCGGTCTTCAGCATATTTTACCGGTCAGAGTCCGGTAATTACCGGCTAACGGGAACTCTGCCCCCCCCCCCCCTCTCTGTGAGCCCAGCGTGCTCTGATTGGTCAGCTCGCCCACTCTGTTCTGATGAGTCCACCACCCTTACAGCGGAACATCAGTGATTATGTGTTACAATGGCGTTTGTTAGCAACCAGAAAAGGACACCAGTAATGACGGACAGATGAGAATGCTGCGTGGGGTCTGGGTGCCGTGTTGGCGGGATGTTGCGCGGCTCGCTGCTGTGAGGAGCGGACATTGTGAGCTGGGTTCATGTCCTGCTTGCTGCGTGGGGTCTGCGCGAATGGATGCGGGATGATGGCGGTGCTGAGGGGGCTGCAGCACCCACAAACGCGGCGTACCTACAGTGTAAGCGCTCCACTAGCACCCCAGCGCGTGTGTGTGTGAGAGGAGCTCCATGGATTGGTCCATTTGGGTATGGTCACGTCACTGTACCCAGGAAGAAAAAGAGAAATGTCCAACGAGGCGTTCTGGGGCAGCACAGACAGGTCTTCTCTGTGTTAGAGTTTTACTCGCTACAGGGTGTACTTTGAGGGTTTGTGACTCTGCAGACCGTTCACATGCAGAACAACCTTCATAACACAAGGGGACGGGTAATAACCGGAAAAGCATGACATGGGACCTTTAAGATTAAATTACATAGCCTTTTTCTTAACAAGCCAACTTTCTTTATTAAATATTACTCAGCACTGCGTTCCGCCATTCATGTTATTTGCCGACACGTGTTTAATCAACATTCATGTACATTAAAAACAGACATCGCCCGTCTGTCGCTCCAGATGATGAACGTAATGGAGATTTTATTTGAGATGTTTACTGGAGCTTAATTTCCCCTTTTTTATCTGTTAATAAAAAATATATATAATTACCTTTCTCTTCAGGTTTTTGGTCCAGCAGCAAAGCAGATTGACGTCTACAGGAGCGTCGTCTTCCCCATTCTGGATGAAGTCATTATGGGATACAACTGCACTGTTTTTGCGTGAGTAACTTTTATTTTAAAATCTATAAAAGTGTTAATTTCTGTTTTGAACTGTAATTATGTGTTCAATTGCATTATTGTTATAGAAAATAAATGAAACCGTGTGTTTGTGCTGTGTTCAGTTACGGGCAGACGGGGACAGGAAAGACGTTCACTATGGAGGGAGAGAGGACTCCAGACGGGCAGTTCACCTGGGAGGAGGTGAGGCAGGAGCACCTACAACGTGTTTATCTTTGTGTTTGCATAATCAAATCGACACGGAGTGGTGCAGGAATGAGTCAGCAGCTAGCTCTTCCTCTTTCCTCACCTGGAGGTCATGTGTTTGTGGTTAGAAGTCTGAAATAAGGTCTATGGTTACCACAAGCTTTATGTCATGAAATACGTCAGTAAATACCGCACTGGTGAATTCAAACACAAAGGTTTCCAACAAGTGTCTATAGGAGACCCCTAAATGTCATCACTCCAAACGTTAGCCAACTTTAGCTTGTGTAGATCCGTCATAGCGTAACATTAGCTTTTTACTAATGACAATTGCCTTTTTAATGTGAATAAATGGTTTAACCCAATGGGAAAATGTCATTGGCTTTTTGTTGAGGGAACCAGGGAGATGCTTACTTACATCCGACAGTCTGACACAATCACCACATTCAAGTCCCTCCTCAAAACCCACCTGTTCAGATCAGCCTACTCACTGTAGTGCCCCGTGTTACGGTCCTTTTGTACCGTCTTAAACCGTTCCTTAGAATATTTTATGAATTGGCTTTGGAAGGCGCCTCTGAATAGACTGAATTATTGTTACTTCAAGGTCGGTTTACAGAGATACTGTTCATCATCCCTGCATACCACTTCTATTAACTGATAAAACCGTTGTTTCTGATTTTAGGACCCTCTGGCCGGCGTCATCCCCAGAACGCTGCACCAGATCTTCGAGAAGCTTTCGGAGAACGGCACAGAGTTCTCCGTCAAAGTGTCTCTGCTGGAGATCTACAACGAGGAGCTGTTCGACCTGCTGAGCACCGGGGACGACGTCACCGAGCGGCTGCAGCTCTTTGACGACCCGCGGAACAAGGTAACGTATTAAATATAGAAACTTAAACAATTTTGACTAATCCATTAATAGACTTGTTTCTCTAAGCCTCTGCCTCATTAGTATGTATGAGAAGAGGATGTCTTTCTTTCCTTAAATGCACTTTTAAGCCTGGGAAACCTTTTTTTTTAATGCATTCCACTCTATTAAACGATCTGCTATTGGTTTAGCCTATGTGCAGCGTGTGTGTGTGTGTGTGTATACAGTAGATTTGTACGAATATATGTATTTGTTCTATTATATGCATATATTCATCTAACAATGTTCCTGATGAATGATCATGTGTATGCGGCTCACTGACAGTGAATGTAGGGATTACTTTAGTCGTTGTTATTGTTTGTTTGTGTTCTGTCTAGGGCTGCACGATATTGGAAAAAACTGACATTGAATACAGGAATTGACGAAAAGACAAACCATCCTTTCTTGAACTTTAGTGCTATACAATTGGTATTTTTTTAACTATATTTAACCGGATGAAGGATTTTAGTCACGGACGTCTGGATCTTAAGTTATCAGAGCAACAAGCTGAGCTAGCTCGGTTAGCAGCGCCGAACTGCCCTGGAGAAACACATGAAACTACTTTATTCAGTGCTTTTACCTTTAATCACGGGGTCCCTTTGCTTTGGAGATTTGATTGTGATTGGTGGTTTGCTGTCACTCACTCAAGTACCCTGACATGAGAGCCGCGCGAGTTTTCCTTTTGTAGCAAGCAGCAAAAAAATTGTAACATGACGTTTGAGTTAATTTGCACGTCCGCATTCACATATCGCGATTATCGTCTCGACGCGATATATCGGGCAGCCCTAGTTCTGTCATTATTTTTTTTTTTCTTTGTACATACAATCAGTACAGACCACTGTCTCATTTGTATGCCTATATTTGAGAAGAAAATAACTGTTTACGATTGCTCATACAGATCAATTAAAATACACAAATGGTTCCTGCTAATTCAATCTTCTGTGACTTCTCGTGTGTGTTTCAGCGCGGCGTGGTGGTGAAGGGTCTGGAGGAGGTGACGGTTCACAACAAAGACGAAGTGTATCAGATCCTGGAGAGAGGGTCAGCCAAGAGGAGGACGGCCTCCACGCTCATGAACGCTTACTCCAGGTAATAACAGAGAAAACTGTACCACACACCTTCAGACATTTCTGTATATACCCAATATTTAGTGCCTTGGAAGATTTGTATTTACCTTCCCCCCCCCCTTGTGTCTCTGCTCAGTCGCTCCCACTCGGTGTTCTCGGTCACCATTCACATGAAGGAGATCACTATGGACGGAGAGGAGCTGGTGAAGATCGGAAAACTCAATCTGGTAAATGTCCTTCGTCTTTAATATGGGCAGTGTAAAGTCATGTATCCTCTTGTGAGATTTCTAAAGGATAAACACCAGTCTTTGAAGTAGGGCTGTCCCGAATACCTTTTTTTTTTTTTTTTCGGGCTCCGGATATTCGGTAGTAATCAGCAGCGAATATTCGGCCCGCGCGGGGGGGGTGCGTAGTAATCAGCAGCGAACCGCTTCAACACGTGTATTTCGGTTTATTCACGGCATTCATTTTGTTATTCTATTTTTGTTAATGTAACCCAATTTGTGTAATTTGAAAAGGATATTGCATTGTGTTTGTTACTTTCGTTGCAGTTATGTCTTAAGTGTAATTTGGCTTGGCTTTCCTATTTTTTTTTTTTATGGACATGCTTTTATTTTGAAGGAGAGTTAGTGCTGTTGACAGGAAGTTGTTGTTGCTATGGAAACAACATGGCGGAGATTAACGGAGAAAAAGTAATATCTACATATAAAGACGGAGAAAGTAAACAATAACGTTTATGGTTAAGTGTTAGATATTATATGACTTCCCCTTTTTTAAATGTCACTAAAGTTATTCGTCTCTATTCCCCTCCCCCTCCAGGTGGATCTCGCCGGCAGTGAGAACATCGGGCGTTCAGGAGCGGTGGATAAACGAGCTCGAGAGGCGGGGAACATTAACCAATCTCTGCTGACGCTCGGCCGCGTAATCACGGCGCTGGTCGAGAAACGCCCCCACATCCCCTACAGGTAGAGACACTCGGCCAATCAGGGAGATGGATGGAAAGGATATCATTTTTTTGCAAATGAACCCTCATGATGTTTCCCCATGAATGAACTTTTTTAATTTATTCTACTATTTCAACAATTAGACAGTTTATACATCCGCAAAACAAACAAAAGTAGTAGAGGGAAGAATGCATATCTTAGTTGTTAGTCATCCAGTTGCAGGATAAAAAGATAATTCTGTAATTAAATACTCACACAGATAAATATAAGGAAAACACAGACACTCATCACCGAGGTCACAATATCAATCGATCCAGCAGAGCAATAGCCTATAGGCAAAACATAAAATGAACTTCTCTCGTCTCCTCTTCACAACTACACTTTTCGCGGCACACGTACTTGCAGCCAATCAGCTCTCTGAATTATGAAATTACGTTTGGTAGGTTTGTCAGCACAGTGCCCCCACTGGTAATTATTTTTTTGCCGCACACATTGAATAGAAAAAGACTCTGAGCATGCGGAGTGTAGTTTTTACAACACCCATTCACTTTGACAGTGAGAGGGAGGGGCTAGATCGGGGCTTGCCCCACGTCGCTCAAAACGGCTCAATAGGTACACTGTAGACACTAATTAGAAGAACACAGACTAAAACAGCAACGTACAGACGAATCAGATGACTAAACATGATCTTAAAATATATTTTAACATGTATTTGTTTTGCACATTTTTACAATTATTATTTGCATTACTTTCTGCTGACACTAGATGGGGCTAATGACGAGTCGCCACTGCTTACACCTACATACATACACCTATTTCCAGGGTGAAAATAATACAATTAAATTCATTCCTCCAAGTCCATGTTCAGATTACAAGACAAGTTTCATTTCTCATCCTATTTGTATATAAACCATAATAATTATGATAATAGTCATTAGAGTTATATAGAAAGAATTGGAGGGATGAAACCCCTCTTTAATGGTCACACATGCAGAGCACACAGTGAAATGTGTCCTGCTTTTAACCCATCCTAGTACCAGGAGTCTAGTACTAGGAGCAGTGGGCAGCTATTGTACAGCGCCCGGGGAGCAATGGGAGTGGGGGGGGGAAGGGGGGTGTCCGGTGCCTTGCTCAAGGGCACCACGGCAGGGCAGGAGGTGAACTGGGACCTCTCCAAGTAGCAGTCCACACTCCATATTTTAGGTCTGGTCGGGGACTTGAACCGGCGACCCTACAGCTCCCAGTCTAAGCCCCTACTGACTGAGCCGCTGCCGGACAATATAGTGTTTATAGTTATTATCATTTTTGTGATTTAGTTGTAACTTAGATAAATGATCTGCTGTTCCCGCAGAGAGTCTAAGCTGACCCGCATCCTGCAAGATTCTCTGGGAGGACGAACAAAAACCTCCATCATCGCCACCGTGTCGCCGTCCTCCAGCAACCTGGAGGTACGTCCTGTCTGCTCTGTGCATCCCTGCTTTGAGATGGATACTTTTTATTCTGTGGATGTTCATTGTTCTTGTACTCTTGTTCTGTCCGTCTGTGCAGGAGACTCTGAGCACGCTGGAGTACGCCAGCAGAGCCAAAAACATCATGAACAAACCCGAGGTCAACCAGAAACTCACCAAGAGGACGCTCATCAAGGTAGATTTCATAATAATGGAAATTACGGCAGAGAATCTAAGAGTCTGTAATTATTTAAATAAAATATATAGCAACAATCAAGAGTTTTGCAAATAAGTAAAATGATTTTAAAATCTATCCTAAAAGATACTTGGAGGCAGTGAAGGTCATATCAACGGATTGTTATATGAAAACCGGTAAACAAATCAAATGATAACGTTTTTAGGCATTTTGCTATGATAGAAATTAGGGGTGCAACAACTAATCGATTAAAATCGATGACCAAATTAGTTGCCAACTAATTCAGTCGTTGGTGAAGTCATCACGTGTGTTTTTAAGCGCCGTTAAGTTCCAACGTTATTGGTCTTTTTATCGGTACTGGAGACATTTAAAAAAAAAAATGTATTATTGCCAGGGGTGCACACTGGTACGCATGCACGGCAAAAATCTGAATTGCGTAACGTCACTTGTGTCACTACGCGCCTTTGCGTACCTCAAAACATCTAAACAAAACACATATTTCGTCTACACGTGTTCCTTGTCAACAGTCAATGGAGTAAACTACGAGACATGTAAAAAGACATTAAGCAGCTACGTTGCCGTTTTCGCTCCCTTCGAAAGGGCAGGCACTTTCAAAAGCACTTGCCAGGTGATTGGATCAATCTGTCTGTCACCTTCTATCATGGGCCACTTCTGATTGGTTAACAATGGCTGGTGCATGTGGAGCACAGCACTTCTGATTGGTGTGGATGACTGACACACAAGAAGAACAAAATAAACAAGCCAATTTACTTTTTCCAGAAATGTCTTGGATGTACATTTTAAACAGCTTTTTAAGGAATATACTGACTTGTGTTTCTGTCCCTTCAGGAATATACGGAGGAGATTGAGCGTCTGAAGCGAGATCTGGTTGCGACTCGAGACAAGAACGGAGTCTATCTGTCTTCAGAGAACTACGAGTAGGTCAACTTGACAAACACCAGTTCATTTGTTTGGCATTGTCCTTTAGATAATATGATATGTTGATGCTAGCTGTGTGTTAACTGTGTGTTTCAGGTCTATGATGATTCAGATCAACTCTCATGTGGAGCACTCGGTCGAGTACATCGACCGGATTGCTGCCATGGAGGAGGAGATCAAGAAGGTACGTGAGACTGAGATTAACAACATTTCAACAACAGTAAAAACGGTTAATGATGTGCGTTATGTATTCGTTTGGTTCCTGTCTGCAGGTGAATGAGCTGTTTGTTGACAGTAAAACGAGGCTGGATCAGTGCAGCGTCGACCTGGATGAGAAGCAGCAGAGGTGACTGATCCTGCTAGATTATGAATGATTGCGCAGTAGATATTTTCTTTATTTTTAACATGATAATTGTTGTTTTTAGGCTGGAGGAGACGAGTAAAGATCTTCTGCAGACCCAAGAGAAGCTGACTGAGGAGGAGTTTATCAGCTCAGAGCTCAGCGCGGCGCAGGAGTCCCTGTACAACACAGCCGGACAGGTACACACTACTTAAAGTGCACCTATTTGTAGGCAATAGCATAGGTCTCAGATGTAAACAAATATATAAAAAAACATGTCTATGATGTGTTTTGATCAAAATACCAAACAGATCACCCATTCTAGCCATGCCTCATATCCCTCTATTTCACTTCCTGTTTCAAAAGTGCTGATTTGGGGTATAAAGCTAATTGATACAAAATAAGAAAGGAGGGGTCTGAGCTCATGCGGGACCCGGCAGCTACTGTCTAAACTAAATGCTGCCGTGATGAAACGCCATATCATGGATTATCAAGGATTCTCTCTGAAACAGTTTGGAGCTCAAAGGCTTTCTCTCTTGCCGGTTATACCACAAGGTGAGTTCCTTTTTACTTCCTGCTTCTTCACACACATGCTCTCCAGTACAGGTTAGCTCTGAGCGTTAGCGATGCTAATGTAAACACCGACCATATTACGTCCAAAACAGTCGGGCATTGTTTCTGATAGCAACGTTTCTGATTGGGCCGTGGGTCCACATTTCAGATATTACGTCATATCGGACGCAAATCTGGATCAGCTCCGTTGTTCCTCGTTTTTAGAGATTTGGGTACGGAGGAAAAGAGAGAGGGTTTTATTTTCTGACGCTGCGTGAGTTCCCTGACACACCGGGGACACATCTTGATGTATAAAAGACATCAAAACGTGCATTTTGCATGATAGGTCCCCTTTAAGGGAGTACTTACCCCAAAGTTTTAATTTAAAATGTATCTTCCAGCTGCAGAGAACAGTGGACACCAGCACCAGCGACGTTTCGGGTCTGCATGAAAAGCTGGACAGGAAGAAAAAGGTCAAATATTTTTCCTTCAATGTGTAAAGTCTATCTAATCAATGACTGAAAAGTACGCTACTTTCAATCAGGAACTAACGCACGTGCTTTGTTCTGCAGGTGGAGCAGCACAACGGTGAGATCCAGCAGAGCTTCTCTCAGCGCATGGAGGGGGCGTTCAGCAGCATGCAGCGCTGCGTTCAGGAGCACGGAGACAAACAGCAGCACATGCTGAGCGGCTACTCTCAGGCCATCGGTGAGCGCACAGAGCAGCAGGGGGTCCAACAGAGAGACGGTCGTTGGGTGGAGTTAATCCCACATTTAAAATGACATTTCAATCCAAAAGTGTTCTTAGGAGCAGGTGCTCAAAATGTTTGACGGCAATCCTGCATATTCAGAGTCCTACATGTATGTCTGCTTGTCAAGGACACTGTTGGTACATTTTATTTCTCTTTTTAATTAAGTACAATATGTGTGTAGCCAGAGTAGAAACAGGGACACATAGAAAAGACATTTGGTACATTGATAGGAACCAGTTAGTGTTCCTATCGGTGTTCAAAGCTACTAGTGTTCAGCTTAGTCTCTACTATTGTACAGAGTTCCCGTTAGAATATTTTTTTGCCGGTCAACATGTCCGTTAAAGTTTAAATCTTCCGGACAAAATGAGAAAAGTGCCGGCCTAAGGTTTTCTTTGTTACTTATTGAGCTTTAAAACAAATTGATGATTCGATATTAAACAAACTAATTAGATAAACTATTCAAAAGTGTACAATAACACGAGGATAATAAACGGAGCGCTCTCCCCCTCTCCTGACAGCCCGTCATTATCATGCAGCTCGTGGATCAGTAATGAGTGACCCGACAGTAAAACTAAACATGTCTATAACTAGTTTAGGTAGTTTGAGAGGTAATTCAAATAGCTACGTGTGATATTCTAACCTGAAGAGTGTGTTTTGTTCCGCTCACCGCTGCATGTGATCATGCAGAGCTGCGTGTCGACTCGTCAGCAGCAGCTGATCTCTCTCTCCCGTCAGATTAGACTTCACTCGCGTTTATGTCCATATCGATCAGATCCAGCTAGTTCTAGCTAATGATATGACTACCTGCTTATTAAGAGACACCTATACAATAAGTGTCGCTATGCAACTGGGTGAGGCCGCAAAGTATAGCACAGCATTTTGCATTTGTTTACATGCCCACCGGAACCCCGAGGCATTACCAACAGATCAACGCACAATCAACCCACACAGGACATCTCTTTCTCCACATTAAGTGTTAGACATTAGAAT
Source organism: Gymnodraco acuticeps (assembly GCF_902827175.1). Lineage (NCBI taxonomy): Eukaryota > Metazoa > Chordata > Actinopteri > Perciformes > Bathydraconidae > Gymnodraco > Gymnodraco acuticeps. The sequence continues at coordinate 56,511 of NW_022991334.1, read as the reverse complement.
GGACTATTCTTGTCTGTCACATACTCTTTTGTCTGTCACATCAGTGGCGCAAGTTGCGCAACCGATGTGGTATTGCGCTAAGGTGAAATTATTTTGACTAGACACTTTGACCGGAGAGATTTAGATTTGCCGGTCTTCAGCATATTTTACCGGCTAACGGGAACTCTGCTATTGTACATCAATTGACAATCCATACATAGTTGACCTTCACTTGAAGGCGTACAATACTTAAACCACAATTATAACCAAAAACAGACTAACCGGAGAAAATAGAAATTAATACAGTTGAGGAAATCTATCAAAATACTAAAACTGACCAATAATACAGTCGTGTGGTTTTAGTTATAATGGCATGTTTCTGTCTTTCTGTCCAGACGGCGTGGTGGTGATGAACGAGGCGGCGCTAAAAGGCGCTCTGACCACCGTGGAGTCGTTCATGGGGGGGGTCGGGCAGCTGGTGTCTGAGGGCGTGAGTCGCTGTCAGGACAAAGTGAAGCAGCAGGAGGCGCTGTGTCTGCAGGACAAGGAGAGCCTGCTGCAGCTGCTGGTGAGTTCAGGGCCCTCTCCGCTCTTTGATACACAGGAGGGGTCTTTAAGGATTATGCATGTGGTGTGAAGCTGCAGTTTTATTATGGGGTTATACATTTCTGCAGGAATACGTTTTTAAAATTGAGAATAAGGCAGCTTTTGTAGCACTCCCGGCTTCCTTGTCTCAAACAAGGGAGAGCTTAAAGATAAGGTTTGGTTCTTTAAAGATTCGTCTGGGATAACGTTCTGTTTTTAGAAAAGGGGTTGCTTATAAGTAGCTGAATGAGTCTGCCTCTACGTTTTTAATGGCTTTTTGTTGAGGGAATCGGAGAGCAAACACTCGGGTTGGCCTACATAAATGCAGCAAACCTTTTTAATGCTATTTTATTTCTATTTCTGAAAATATATTGGGCTTTTTATTTCTGTCTTAGTTTCTCTTATGTACATTGCCTTGTGTTTTTGATTCTGCTGCAACCCAAACATTTCCCATCTATCTATAAATATTGTTAAATGAATTCAGATAAGATAAATGTTCCTCAGACTTTTACTCTTATCGGTGTGGGTAATCATTTCGAGCTGGCAGGTGGATCAAAGACAAACATATCAAATGTTTCTCTACTTCTCTGTGTGCAGGAGGAGCACCGGCAGGACATGGAGGAGGTGCTGGTGACTCGCACTCTGATGGGTGTGTCGGCTGTGAAGGAGCTCAGCGACACTCTGAGGGTTACCGTGGAGACGCAGCGAGATCTGGCTGACAAGGTGAGTCCAAATTTGTGTAAAATTTGGATGAAATGTGGTGCCGTCAAGATTCCTCAACTCCTCCTCCACATCCAAACACACCGCTGTGCTCCACAAAAAGCTCTGATGAATGAATGTTGTTTTACGTCTCGTCTTTGTTATCATCTTCTTACACAAGCTTCCTTTCAATAGAGATACCAATTAAGTAGTTTTTTTTAAGCTTTAAGGGCTGTTCCAAATAGTTTGAAGCACTATTTGTAAAGTTGAAACATTGAAAACGTACTTAGTCCCATTTATCGCTTTTCATAACATTTATTTCTTTGGTGGCGATTAGTTTTTAAATTTGAAGAAAGGCCTTTTTATATTTCTTTTTAAAAACGAAATTAATTGAAAGATATCAGTTAGAAATCTGGTTTGTTTTCGCCTATTGTCTGTCTGATTGAAGCTCTTCGTAAACATCTTGCATGCAGGTTTATTGCAAGTATGTTTGAAAAATGAAGATGTAAAATAAAAAGATTACACAAAATGTAGCATGGAAATCCAAAAGTAAAAAACTGGCAAGTTAAATGAAATACTGCTTAATCAAATATAAATACAATAGAGCGGTGCAGTGATGACGTATTTGTAGACCGACCCGGGTTCCCTCGACAAAAAAACAACGGGATTTCTCCATAAGATTTTTGGAATATTGTAAAAAAAAAAATAAGGTCTGTGGAAAACGAACCTGTTTGATAAATGCACGTTTTGTTCAGCCGGATAATCTCCACATGTCTACCCTACTTTTATAATGTTCAAATCATAAATCTAATCACCAGAAGCAAAATGCTAACGTTATGCTATAAAGCAGGGGTGTCAAACTCAAGGCCCGGGGGCCAAATCCGGCCCGCAACTTCATTTTATGCGGCCCCACAAGAGCTTGCAAAGAACGGTTACAGGCTGATTTACAGAAGCACACAAACTACATGTCCCACAATTAGGGATGCACGATATTGGGTTTTTGAAACCGATACCGATAACTTCCTGCTTCTCAAGACCGATACCGATAACCGATAATATTATATATATTAAATGTACCTGTAGTTTTTGCACACCTGGTGGTAAAAAAAAAGACTAGTAGTGAGCAAATGACATGAGCATTACTACTTTGAACAAAACAAAGCCAAGAACAATTTTGACTCTCGTCAAGCGCCATCATTTCTATGATGAAGTTAGAGATCGTTTTAGCCCTGGGGTCGTCTCTGGAAAACTTCTTGCCTTTTTCAAAAGCCTCGTCGATCGGTAAAAGCCCCGGTCCTTTGCAGCTGGCTTTGGATTCGCCGCTAGTTTAGCAGCGCAGGCGTCTTCGTACGCTTTTAACACACCATCATGGCGATGTTTCAGGTGACTAATCAGGTTGGAAGTATTATAGCTCGTTGCCTTTTTCCCTCCTCGTGGAACTTCTGCATTTGTTAATACAAATAGCAAGCGAACTATCTAACTCTGAAACTTTGAAATAGTCCCATACTACCGACGACATGTTTGTTTACTGTCCTGGCTTCACGGCCGCACACCATTTACGTCACAGCCAGGCATGAGTTAGGGAGCGCTGGATTTGTGAAAAACTCCCCTCTTCCTAAACCACTAATACCACAGTACTGGCAAAACGGGAGGAGCCGAGTGAAAAACAAGCGCCCCTCATCCCAATCCACCCACACCGCAGAATGTTTTCTTTTTTTTACCCAAAAAATATATTGTATATTATCGGGGCTATTAATACTGGTATCGGGTTTATCGGGATGACGTCATAATTCCTATTATCGGACCGATAATTATCGGTCCGATATTAGGAATTATTATTAGGAATTATACCCACAATGCATCTCTCATTTGACTTTTTTCTCAGAATTAGACTTTTATTTCAAGATTTAACTTTTTTTCTTTTTAAATCATTTTGTGACATGCTCACTGAAGAGACTTGCAATTATTTTCCCTAGACTTCTTCTTTCAGACGTAGTTAATTATGAAGTTATTACCCTATCCGATAATAATCCAATGCAGAGGCAATAACATTATTTTATATATATAACATATTTATTATATATGTATTTTTATATAGTCTTAAAGTTACAACCGGCCCTAAGTGCAACCATAATGCTGATGTGGCCCGTGGTGAAATTGAGTTTGACACCCCTGCTATAAAGGAACTCCAGCCGAGTACCAGCGTTTCCGCCAGGGGGGCGGCTTGCCGTCATTTGAAGCTCTTGTTCAGCTCGGAACGCCCTGAACTCGAGCCGAGGACGTCCCAAAAAATGTAGTAATTTGAGAGAAGATCGAGAGTTTTTTCGCTTGAAATGACAAAAAAGGACAAGGACATCCCTCTGTTGGAGGGGCAACGGAGTCTGGTGGGATTCTTTTTGCCGCCAGCAAAGCGTGTTCCGGCGACGGAAAAAACAAAAACACCGCCACATCTTCCAAGGACCATGCCAGGAGGGGTGTCCCTGTCGGCAGGGAGACGTTAAGAGATAGTATAAGGGACGGCTCAATTTAAAATTCAAGTCACACGACGTACCCGTATGTGCGCTCACAGAGCATGCACAGTTGAGTTGCCCCTTAAGCCCCGCCCCCGAGCTCCCACTCTCAGATGCGTGTTCATAAAGCCGAGGAAAATAACTCAGAATAACGTTATTAGCACATTTTACAACTTGAGGACCAAATTTTTTTAATAAGGGGTATATATGGAGTCAGATTTGGGTCAATATTCTCGTGCGGAAAATGTGCTTTTACACGCGCATGAAATGACCCTCGCGCGCAGATTAAACCCCCGCGAGCGGCTATGCGAGAGAGACAGCCCTCTTGCTCCCTCGCGGGAGTGTCAGCCTCACTCGCTCGCGGAGTCTGTCTACACGCGTGTGAAAAGTTTCTGGCACTTTGGGGCGGAGCCACTGGACTTTGATTGACAGCTGCCAGGAAGCCCGGAGTTGCCAGGTTTGATTAATGCCTGAACTACCAAGAGCCGAGGAGTGACAGCTGCAAGATCAGTTGGACGAGATTGAATGGTAAATGTGTCCATAAAAAACTATTATATTCGTAAAGTGTACAGCTAATATATATATATATATATATATATATATATATGTCATTTTTTTTATATCAAATTAATTGATATATATATATCAATTAATTTGATATAAAAAAAATGACATTAATTCTAGGAGTGCAATACTTTCGAATGTAATAGTTTTTTATGGACAACTTTACCATTCAATCTCGTCCAACTGATCTTGCAGCTGTCATCCCTCGGCTCTTGATAGACTCCGCGAGCGAGGCTGACACTCCCGCGAGCGAGCAAGAGGGCTGTCTCTGTTTAATCTGCGCGCGAGGGTCATTTCATGCGCGTGTAAAAGCACATTTTCCGCTCGTGAGTAGCTTGTTTGCGCGCTAGAATATTGAACCAAATCTGACTCCATAGTATACAAATGTTCATACTGGGTAGTTAATTTAGTTAAAAAAAAATATCCAAGGATTTACAGACGTCTCTTTCCCAATGTTAGTCAATGGGGAAAAAGTGTTTCCGGGCCCAGGGACCGATACGGAAGTGTAGTACCGCCGTTTGGCCACAACTAATGTTTTCCTCAGAGCCCGGCTCATTCCTGCACCACTCTATTCATGACTTTTCTCCACTTAGTATCTCACGTGCACTGTTCTCTGTCCCCCGCTCTCAGGTGGAGGCGATGAAGGAGCTTGCGGTGGTCTTCAGCGGGCTGGTGGGGCAGCTGGGGGGGGTGAGAGAGGAGGCGCTGCAGAGTCTCAGCTCGCTGCAGGACGAAAACAACAAGCTGCAGGAGCAGATCAGAGAGGCGCAGGACAAACACCAGGCGGTGAGACACCTTCACTCAGAAGCTCCTGATTTGATTTTAAGATGCTTTGGATTTTTTGACTTGGATTTAGTTTCAACTTTATTGTCACAACGAAATGCAGTTTGCAACCAACCAGAAAGTGCATGAGGTTTCAACAAATTCACATATAGGATCAAGTGTGTAAATAAGAATACATGTTTTTGGATAATATACATACAAGGTGCCGTGTTTGATATGACTTATAAGGTGCTTTAAAACATGATAAGAAATAATAGTATACATGCAAACAGACATGCTTACTCATAGATGCAAGGATCATTTTCTTTGTGACCATACATAACAAGTCGTGATCAAATATATTTTTTGCAAGGCAAGTTTATTTATACAGCTCCTTTCAACACAAGGCCATTCAAAGTGCTTTACAAAATGAAAGACATTAAGAGCATTAACAGGGGGTCCGCGGGGTCTTAAAAAGTATTAAACGGCATTTTCCAAGGTGTTACATTTTGTATCTTGTCTTCAATAAGTATATAAATGGTCCAAAGAGGTTGTATTCTACAGTCTGCCTGAATGTAATCATTGCGTAGGTGTGTAGTGTGATTCTGTGTAGTTTATTGATGGCATCCCGTTGGGTTTGACGTCGTCTGAACAGGATATCGCACGCTCACTGCTTGATAGCGCGCGAAGGCCCGTTTACGCCGGTTGCTAAGCAACATCGTTATGGGGAAATGCAAGTCTGCGTCCAAATGGTTGGAAGATAAGGAGGAAGGACAATCAATACTGTATGTAGTCAATGTGAGGTAAAGTGTGTCGCCAAGGTAACCGGTTAGAACTCAAAGTGGCGATGAGGCCTTAAAATGTATGGAAAGGGTCTTTAAAAAGTTCTTGAAAGGTTTTACACTTGACTTCAGGATTCCTGCATATACCCTGATTAAGAAACATTAAAAACACTCATTTAAAAGCAAAGATAATAAAACATGAATAACAAAGGTACATGAATTAAAGTTACAGTGCAGTGTGAGATACACACGTCTGAAATGTTTTGGTCTGACTCATTGCTCACTTTTTTAGCAAATGACTGTAAATAAACAAATGATTTTGCTAACATCACCATGGTCCTGCCTCTCTCAGGGTATGAAGCAGACCATGCAGTTCATACAGGATCAGCTGGGTCTGATCTCCATGGAGACGCAGAGCAACTTCAGCGGGCTGCACTCGTCCTCCAGGGCTCTGCAGAGACCCCTGACCCTCCTGCAGGACAACATCAGCAGGTGGGACAGCACACTAACACAGGGAGATTCTGTTATTCTACCAGGGTTACTATTCAAAACCACAAAGAAAGTGAGCAACTGTTAACACAAAAATATATATAAATAAAACAAGATTGTTACGGCTAGGGCAGGGGTCTGCAACCTTTTTTGACCAAAAGAGCCATTTTGCTCCTTTTTCCAAAACATTTTTTTGTCTGGAGCTGCAAAACATATTTCAGTTATTTATTGTTATATCAGACAAAAACTACAGTTTTTTTGCATTTATTAGGCTATTTATTACATGATATAAAACTGTTAACCTCTAATAAGAAACAAAGAACTCTTATACAGTGTGAGAAAAAGTTTTTAGAGAGTACTTGTCCATGGACAAGTGAGTTTGGCAATTTACTTGTCCGAATACATTTTTCACTTGTCCAGAATGGACAAAAATTGGGGCCACTGGAATCTTCTTCTTCGTCATCGTATTTTACATTTTCCCACGGTTTTTACGACACCGCTAACGTAAGTGAGCGGTAAGATTTTACTGCATCACACATGGGGTTGGGTATCATTTGGATTTTAACGATTCCGGTTCTGCTTTTCGATTCCGGTTATTTTCGGTTCTCGATTCCGGTTCTTTGAGAGGGTAAAAATAAGTCCCATGACAAACTGGGAGAAAAATATATTTATGAAAACATTAAGTCAAATCTGTATTCCTATTTACAAATCACTTCATACTGTTGAATTTCTTACGGTTATTGAATACAATTATATAAAAATAATCTCTGCATTGTTTAGTTAGTTCTAAGACCACACGAGGACGAAAACGGCTAAACGCATAGGATTAACGCAAACGCAATTGCAAACAAGCTTCCGTCCACACGCAATAGTTATCCGGATAGTGTCTGCTCACACGAGACCGCTCCGTTTAGCTCCAACCGCTGGAGAAGCTGCAGTACATATGCAGGAGCCTGTACGTGGCGCTGTAACTCCCTCCACAAAAGCAGCGAAGAAGCATGGTTGTCATGGTTGCCCTTCTGTTTATTCTCCGCGGTGGGGGCCGAGGGAACCGGGCAGAGTTTTTCGCCAGTCAACGTGTATTAAAGTTTAAACCTTCCGACAAAATTATAAAAGTGCCGGTCAATGGTCTTCTTTGTTATTTATTGAGCTTTAAAACAAATGAATAACGACTCTATATAATATAATAATATAAATACACGGAGCCTCTCTTTTTCCACCCTCTCTTCGGACAGCGTCAGTGTCTGTCTCATGCAGCAGCTGATCCAGTAATGAGTGACCCGGCCGACAGTAAAAATAAACATATTTATAACTAGGTAGTTTGAGAGGTGTCTCCGTCCTGTCAGATTAGACTTCACTCGCGTTTATGTCCATATCGAGAGAAAGATAAATAATCTGAATTCAGTGTGCAGTTTACTTTGACGCGGGGGTGAGCAGCAGAGGTGGGGAGAGGCGGGGCTATTGCGCAATCATTATCAGAAAATGATCGCTGAAGCTGCAGTACATATCCACAAAAGCAGCGAGTAAGATCCCCCCGGATGTGTAAGCCTGCTGTAGATGTTGCACAAATAACTGTAGCATGGTCAGTAGCGTCCGGAGCACGATAGCAACTCTGCGATCCGCCATTGTTGTTGTTGTTGGTGGCGAAACACATCAGCAATGGCGCGGGGTACACGGAGGTGAGCAGCAGAGGTGGGGAGAGGCGGGGCTATTGCTATTGCGCAATCACTATCAGAACATGTTCGTATAGAGCGTACACACAGAGCTGTTTGACCCCCCAGAGCGTTGCGTATGCCGTTCTATCCACCTTGGGACCCGTTGTCGTTTCCTCAGTCGTTTAGTGCCGTATGCGGTCGTCCTCGTGTGGCCGAATGGTCTATATGACACTAAACAGTAACGCAAACGGCCGTTTTCGTCCTCGTGTGGCCGGGGCATAAGTGGTGCAGTTTGAGAATGTACAATTGGCCCAGTCTCCTCTGATGTTACACTGCAACCTGCCTGTGAGACAGAGTCCAACCACACATGTCCAACACATAGGCCTAATAATAATGACACATTAGATGTATAGCCTATAGGCCTAGCGTTTTTCTACAACTCAAAGACGCTTGCTTTACTTCATAAAGGAAATGGTGGTCAATATTAACAACATAGGAGTTAAAACGCTTAATAACCTTCATTATGTGTTAGAGAAAGAACATAAGAAAGTTTGACAAAGATGAGGCTGTTAAACGGGCAGCGGATCCGCTGTATGTAGAAAGAGAGAAAGAGAGAGAGACGCTGAGCTGCACGGCTGCACCATGCAGCGATCAGCTGATACGGAGCATAGAGAGAGCTGCAGTCCGCGGGGCTCGGCCTCGCCTCCTGTCCTCACAACTCTTATTAATCCCTGTACCGGACAATTGTTATTTTTTCCTACTCGGAACCGAGTTTTGCTTCCCAACCTTGCCATAGTGCTACACTTCTCACCACGCTCCGCCCCGCCCCCGTCTAACAGTACAGAAAGCGGCGATATGCATTTCCTTAGGAATCGACAAGCAGAACCGAAACTAACACTTCTAAACGAACAATCGCGGACACGTACAATTTGCGAATGAGTTCTGCCTTTTGTAAACTGAATGTATCAATAATTTGTCAATAAATCAGGCCGAAAAACGTCACTTGTCCGCCGGACAAGTCAATTGAAAGATCTACTTGTCCGATATTGTAATAGCACGTCCCGGACGGTGGGACGTGTACTTTTTCGCACACTGTTATAAGGAGAATTTAAAATAATACACAGGCCTACTTTAAAATAAATTAAACACAGCACTTGGGGAGTTAGCTGCACCCTAAAAAGAGTTAAAGGTAGGTAAGAATCGTAAGAATTAGGGGTGCACCGAATGGGAAATTCTTGGCCGAAACCGATACCGAAAATAGGAAACAGTTGGCCGAATGCCGAAATGCCGAAAATGATTAATAGAAATATATATATATATATATACATTTTTTTACCAATGTTGTTCAGCTACCTGATTATGGAAATAGACATGATTATGGCAAAACATAACTTAACTTAAATAATAATCATTATGATGGGTCCATAAAACATTTATTCAGCACTTTTGAATGCATACAGTACATTTATATATGTCATGTATTATTGCTAAAAAACATGATATCGCAGTCTTAGTGTCGCCAACTCGTTTCTAATATGCAAAGACAACAAATGCGTCTATGATGTATTTTCGATCAGACGAGATCTCTCTCCCCCGTCTGTGTGCGAGGGGGCGGGGCAGTTTACACACACGCAGCTGCTACATGCAGCGGAGCACACTGCGGAGATGGCGGAGAGAACGCGCTTCGAGGTGTGGTTAAACTTTACCCGTCTCGATGTGGAGAATACTTGTTACCATAAGTGCAATAAGAGTTTAGCATGTAAGCACGAGCAATTTGTCTAAACATTTAGCAAAAGTGCACCGCATGCAGACGGAGGAATGTACCGGGTTCGACCGTCTTTCTAGCAGCTCTGTAGCTCCATCACGAGTAACGTTTCCACGTCAGGTGTTATGTATGCTAGCAGCAACACACGGAGTTAACTACATGATACAAACATGGGTTAATGATTAGAGGAAACTGAGTTATTTAGTTTGTTAAAATTTCAGCTATTCTGTTTACAGTCTGTCATCAGATTATTTAATACGATTTGTTAAAGGCTCAGGGCAATCTCGATGACAAAGGTCAATGTTCCCCCCCCCCCCCCCCCCCCCCCCTGTGAGCCAGCCACGAGCATGGTCGCCGCGTCTTTATTACGTCATCACAACAACACGTTACGGTTACCAACGTAAGCCTGTAATGACATTCGGTGATATTTTTTCGGTGTTAAAAAGGTCCTTTCGGCCGAAAGGGCCTTTTTAACCATTTTCGACCGATAATTTTCGGTGGCCGAATATTCGGTGCATCCCTAGTAAGAATGGAGAAACCAGCTCGAGTGCGCTAGAATTTGAAAACTCCTCCTCCAACACACACGAACGCACACATGACCAATGAGGGCACGAGGTAAGTTTGTGCACAGATGGAAGGCTGACAGGCAGGCAGGCCATCCAGTTACTTTAGCCGGGCCGGTGTTGCAGTATAACTTGAGTCATGACAACTGGCGACATTCTATTATTTTCGTCATAGGAATCCGGGGCGTGTGCATTGAGGACCCATTGTTGACTTACCAGGAAATAAACATGTCGATCGTCTCGTTTGTCGTTTACGTTCATCTTTTGCTATATCTGCCTTCCTAAGATCACTTTGATGCACATTCAGTACTCGTATCGTATGTGAGGTTGTGGGTGAGAGGTGGATATCGTGACGCTTACAGGGAGGTATCGAACATTACAAAGTAGGTGACTGTGTGGATGCCTGTTCAAAACATTGCAAACTTGAATAAATTATATATTTGTGTCCGACTTTCATTTGTACATCGTTCTTAATGTGATGTATAGTAGCTTTGATAGCTGTCCATACCTTCAGACAGCCTAAAAGTAAAACACAAGTTGTTTATTCACAGCCCGAACGCTCATCGAGATGACTGGATCACTCATCACAAGTTGTGATCAGCTCCGATTAAATTGTGATATCAATTCTTTAGCTATTCTCCAGGGAGCACGGTTTTTTTTTATGAAATACCTGTATCCCTCTCATCACAACAAGACTCTACACTGTGCAGGAAAAACAATTAGGCTACATGAAAATAACCTTGATGCATGGGAAGGAAACACACAAACTATCTTCCGTGGCTATAGTGATGTGTCACAGTAACGGTCAACCACAGAAACGTAAGTCCAGCGGGGCACAAATTGAATATATATAATACGGTAGTTCTATTCTTTCACACACACACACGGGTATTGGGCCGAGAGCGACACCGTACTTACGGTATCCGACGTTTTACGCGAGGTGCAAGCAGGCCAAGGGTTTAGCCGTACACCGTCTAGGTGTTGCTAAGCTTCCTGTACTGAATATCATAGTCTATTGCCTTAATCAATATAGTCAACTCTAAAATACCACATATATGCAATGGCATGATAATATTATTGTGACAAGTGGGGTATTCACCTGGTGTTTCCAGAAGATAGACGTAGATGCTGCCAAAATCGACGCTGTCTGTAAGGGCAATCCGACAACCCACACAGCTCTAGTTTACGCTGGTAACGACCTAGAGCACACCCCTCAAGTCCAGAGATGTAATCCGAAGACATGCAGCGATTTCTTCGGTCGTTAATTCAGAAAAAAAACCTACTGCGCTCTGCCTGGTTACGTTAGCTAGCTGTTTATATTTGCGCTTCCAGGATATTTGCACTTCCATGAAAATGGCGTATTTATATATATATATATATATATATATATATATGGCGCGTGTTGCATTGTGGGTAGCTCGTGACGTCACTGTGTGAAAGAATTATGCCTTTAAGCCTATACGTTTAACCCATAAGAACCCGGACCCATTTCTACTTTTGGGGAAATTAAGGGGAACGTCATTTAGACTAAATAGACCACGTAGAACACATTTCTGACAAGTAACCCCCCCAGTGTCAAATATCTGCGCTTCAATGGTAAAGTAACTCTTATTTATAACTTAATTAACGAGGATGTTTTTTTGATTTACATTTGTTTGAACATACTTTGAATTGAAGAATAAAGAATATGTTAACTAAATATAATTGAATCAGCTAAATTAACTGACCAGATCATAATCATATTTGTAATTGTGCATATATGTCACTCCGGGTTTACTGTGAAAGTTTAGGGTTAATGTCCCGATGTGACATCAGTGTCACAGCAATATTTATGGCATTTGTTTCATATCAATTTAATCAAGAAATCTTAACACAACAGGTTAAATGTAATCAGAATCAGAATACCTTTATTCGTCTCACAGAGGGGGCATTTACATTTGTTACAGCCGAAAAGAGCCGAAGACAGCTTAATGTTTAACAAATGTCATGTAAGCATTTTTATTCTTAAATGGCTTGAATGTTAACTTTAGCAACCAAAAACCTTTCCAAATGTAGCTAGTTCTGTCACATGTGTTATCCAAGATGTCCATGTGCCAGGCTATGTTGATGGGAACACAAAAGCAAATGACAAGGACCATGACCCACCAGACTGTTCAGGGTGTGTCACTTAGGGACTGCATGAGATAAAAAAGGCTAAAGCTGTATAAGGAACTTTCCAGAACATTTAAATTTCATGTGACACCTGTGTCTTAGCAATTCTGTCTGCCTTCCGTGTTGCACCATCAGGACCCACTGATATAAAATGCTTAACTGCCAAAGTTGCAACTGCACTTTTTGGTGGGCTAAGCCTCAACTTGACATATTTTTGGCTTCATTTATAGTGCCTGAATGTAGGTTTAAATATTATGCAATGCAACGTTTTTCTTGGCCTACATTACCGTTATAGAAGGAAAGACAACAGTGATAGTTATGTTTCAGAATAACCTTTATTGGAAATTGTTAGAACAATCTAACTCGTCACCGGCTTGAGCTTCAATCTCAGGATCCATGTGTTTGTGATCCTCTCCAGAATGGAAGTAGTCATCACATACAGAGCATCAACTAGTTCCTGAACAGTGTCCTTCACATGCTGATATCCAAGAGAGGGAGTTACACAGTCACAAGATGGAGGAGTAGAAAGCAGTATTCAATGTTTACTCAGATTAGCTCCACGTCAGAAATGAGCATGCTTGATGTCTCTCTCCATAGAGGCTGAATCATCATGTTAATCACATAGCTATCATCTGCCTCAAACAGTCCTGATGCTCTTTTGGTAAAGTAAGGCTAATATAAAAGTAGTGTAACTCATTACTTTTCAGAGACAGTAATATTGTAATGTAACGTAGGCTATTACTTAAAAAAGACAGTAATAAGTAATGTACTGTATTACATTTTGGAAGTAACTTGCCCAACACTGCAGAGTCATCTCGTTGCTGCTTTCGGGCTGTGAATAAACAACTTGTGTTTTACTTTTAGGCTGTCTGAAGGTATGGACAGCTATCAAAGCTACTATACATCACATTAAGAACGATGTACAAATGTTATATATTCAACTTGTGCCCCGCTGGACTTACGTTTCTGTGGTTGACCGTTACTGTGACACATCAGTATAGCCACGGAAGTTAGTTTGTGTGTTTCCTTCCCATGCATCAAGGTTATTTTCATGTATGTAATTGTTTTTCCTGCACAGTGTAGAGTCTTGTTGTGATGAGAGGGATACAGGTATTTCATAAAAAAACGTGCTCCCTGGAGAATAGCTACAGCATTTATATCACAATGTAATCGGAGCTGATCACAACTTGTCATGAGTGATCCAGTCATGTTGATGAGCGCTCGGGCTGTGAATAAACGACTTGTGTTTTACTTTTAGGCTGTCTGAAGGTATGGACAGCTATCAGAGCTACTATACATCACATTAAGAACGATGTACAAATGAAAGTCGGACACAAATATATCATTTCAATGATTTATTCAAGTTTGCAATATTTTGAACAGGCATCCACACAGTCACCTACTTTGTAATGTTCGATACCTCCCTGTAAGCGTCACGATATCCACCTCTCACCCACAACCTCACATACGAGTACTGAATGTGCATCAAAGTGATCTTAGGAAGGCAGATATAGCAAAAGATGAACGTAAACGAGGCGATCGACATGTTTATTTCCTGGTAAGTCAACAATGGGTCCTCAATGCACACGCCCCGGATTCCTATGACGAAAATAATAGAATGTCGCCAGTTGTCATGACTCAAGTTATACTGCAACACCGGCTCAGATGATTGGTCGTGCTTTTTACAGCGCTACGGCTTCCAGAGATTAATTTTTGTATGTATTTATTGTCAAAGCATTTAATATATTCATTGCTATCAGGACGTTAAGAGCATTCCATGGAATATAACAAAAAGTGTTTTCTGAAATAAATGACATACCCCATTGAATTATGACTGAAGATCGTCAGCTGTCTTCCTCTCCCTTGTTGTTCCTCGATACGTAAAGGCTGCACCACCGTTGACAACTTCTCTCTACATATCAAACATACCGGTAAACCAGCATCGTTTGCTGTGAAAGCATATAACTCTGTCCACACAGAATTAAATCCTGTGTTCCTCCGGTACTTTTCTTTGATGTATCCATAGTTCGCTCATCGAGCCGGGGGTCAGGTTATTCGCCTCCAAGAAAAGGCGCTCGCGCGGGATCGTAGCAAGATGTGACGCATATTTTAGTTGACCTAATTAAAACCGTTTTGTTTTTTATTTATGTGTCACAGTACCACCTCAAAATACGAAACATTTTCAACCATGCAACAAAATATAAATAGTCCTACAAATACTTTTATTTTATTTCCTTCTTATTTTTGTCTAAACTCAAGGGAGCCAGAGCAGAGGGCTTAAAGGGCCGCGGGTTGCCGACCCCTGGGCTAGGGGAACCTAGGCGCAGCACAAAATACACACACTCACACACTCACACACACTCACACACACTCACACACACAGACACAAACTCACACAGGAGGAGGAAAATATCCGCAAAGACCCAGGGTCAAAACAAGATTAAAAAAACAATGATTTTACTCTTTTTATATCCACATTGGCACCATGTAATGTGTGTAAATATATAACAAATGTAAAAGAACACATTAACAAATACTATATGTTAGACTATACGTTTTACCAGGGTTATTATTAAGACCCAGGGTTCGTACGGGTGCTTGAAATCCTTGAAAATGCTTAATTTGACGTGGTGTTTTCAAGGTTGGGAAAGTGCTTGAAATTGAGAGAAAGTGCTTGAAAATGTAAATGCTTTACTTTTACAATAAATTGCTGTCTGACTGAATAGTTCGCTTTTTAGATTAGATTTTAGAGAGCGGACTATTAGGTGTGTGCATTCACACCTAATAGTCCGCTCTCTGGTGCGCACCAGACCACAGTTTGTTACATTGTTACAGAAGGTTCGGTTTGCGTTCACACGGCAAAACTCAAACGGACTATAAACTTTAAACACAAGTCATGTGCTCGGAAATGCTGTTCAACCATTGGTCAGACATTAAGGGGGTAAAAACACAAATCCCTGCAATTTCTAGCGGAGCCTCCGCCATGGAGCATCGGCACTTTCGGCAGGTTATTCTCATGCTGCTGTTAATCTGGAGATCAACAGACTCTAGCAACCCGCGCATATGATTATATAATCAGACAATGTGCGTTAAAAAACATTATAACATGGCTTTGTTGAATACTCGATTCTGATTGGTCAATTCAGAACACGTGACACGTTGTTAACCCAGAACAGACAGACCGCTGTCAAGGATTTATTGACTGTTGTTAAGGACGCTCACATCTGCACAAAGAAGTCCGTTCGATTTAACTGTATACCGTTTGGCTCAGTTTGCTTTTTTAACTGACAAGACGAGAGCGACAAGAAAACAGCGGAGAAGTAACGGGCAGAAACCCTCCTTTTTACGCAGCGGTCCAGACATAGACATCAGACGGCGACACATATTCAGTGTGCAGTTCCTTTGGCATTAGGGCAGGGATATCTAGATACTGTCCAAGGTTTGACATAATGAATTGTGCTACTTTTAAAGCAAGCAGCGATGTTTTCAAATCTGTAATCAAAAGGCTCCTCAAAAACGCAATCGAAGCAGTTCCTGCCGTTGCTACGTTAGTTCAAACGGTAACAACGGACTATTTTTCTTAGCGGATGCATGACAATTGAAATCAATACAACTATTTTTTAAATCAATAAAATCATTTTCTAAATCCACAAAAGCATTTCAATTAATATTGGGAGTCATGTTGTTACTTTGTTGAGAATGTGGCCATGTAATAAGCGGGATAATGTGCATGCCTTCATGCCGATCTAGAACCCTCCGCTTCGGGCTCCTGATCAGCCTGTCGGTGTTCTTTTCCCCATAATGACCGCGCCGCTGCACATTATCCATGAGAGACGTTCTGCAGTAAGGAGGGGTTTCACCGACGACAAGTGTTCTTACTTTTATGTAGGCTAGTTGACGGAGAATTTTTACTTTTCACTGTTCAACACTTCATTCTGCTTCACTCTAACTAAACAATGTCTTGAAAGACTCTTTCGCCAAATATTTTTGAAGATCTCCGCGTTCTTGTGACACGTAAATACTAAGCTTCCAATGTTTTGGTGCGGATCGCGTTCACACCAGCAATGAACCGCTCCAGAGTTCACTAGCAAGAACTCCGAGACCACCTTTTTTAGGGGACCAGAGTCCGGTTGTTTAGTTCACTTCAGAGGTCTCGGATTGTGTTCACACCGACCCAAATGAACCGCACCAAGCGGCTAAACTCACCAGGGTTCGATTCAACCGGACTATACAAGGCAGGTGTGAACGCACCCTAAAAGAAAAGAATTGCGTCGCTTCTACATAAAACAGCTCCGCTGCGGCCTTCCCGCGCGACCGGCAAGTGTTTGTGTTACTGTGACCTGGGCATTCTGATGAGAGTGATAGATGTGTGCCAGGAGGTTGCAGTTTCAACAAGCGTTGGCTAGCAGAAGACAAATACAAGCCATGGCTAAGACGAGGGTCAAGCCCACGAGTAGCCTCCTGCAAAGTTTGCAAACATAACGATGCGAGAGTCTGCGCTGACGAGCCACATGAAAGGTACGCCGTAGTAGAGCATGTTAGATTAGGCCAGTGGTTCTCAAACTTTTTCGGTCAGGCCCCCCCTTTGGAGAAAAAAAAAAGTCGGGCCCCCCCAACACAAATAGTCAGGCTCAGTGGCGGCGCCAGAGATTTATTTTGGGGGTGCTGTGGGGTAGCTTGACGTTTCATACAGGGTGCTCAAACATTTAGGGTTTCCCATTAATGTACCGGTCGCTACAGTGGAATTTTCTACTGCAACACTCCCCACGCACATACACTATGTACCCGCGACTGTTACAATGAAGGCTCGATATCAAGTCTCGGCATATAGGTGTAAGCAGGGGTAAAGTGCTATTTTTATAGGTGGTGTGTGACCTCACATAGGGGGGTCCGGGGGCAAGCTCGTCCGGGAAGATTTATTCTTAAATATTGAAGTTGAAAGCATCAATCTGGTGCACTTTGAGAGCAAAATGAAGAGATCTATGGATACATCTCTCAACACCCATTTGAAACAGAATTGTAAACAGATTTACTATTTCTTTATGGATATTTTATAAATCACTCTTTTAAACTTTATTCTTGTTTTACTGTCATATAGTATTTCATAGCTGTTTTTCATGTATTCTCTTATTTTTTTATAACTATAATGATCATATAAACGTGTGCCTCGGAAATAATTGTTTACATTAATGATGACCAAAACGTTTGAGACCCACTGAGATAACACTGAGAGTCCTTTAGCTCACTGAGACTTTCAGTCTGACAGGAGAGGACTCTCCTCCACTTTGTTGTTAAAAAAACTCCTTATATCCGTTAGCGTAGCTCGCTAGCACCAGAAGCTAACATCAACGATCTCCGGTACCGGTGCGCTATCTCTCTCTCTCGCTCACGCACGCACACAAAATGGCTCGTTCCACACACACACACACACACACACACACACACACACACACACACACACACACATACACACACACACACACAGAGCCGAGCTTTAATGAAACACAGAGACCCAGACGTAATAGTACTGTATCATATTATTTTCGAATCAATAATTTTTCAAAATATGATTTTTTTTTTTTTTTTTTTATAATCTTTTTTTTTTTTTTAATAACCATTTTTCCTCCTGGTCTCTCGCGCCCCCCCTGTCATGCCTCTGCGCCCCCCTGGGGTGGCGCGCCCCCCACTTTGAGAACCACTGGATTAGGCTAACGTTGCATGTTACGTTTGTTTAAGCTAATGTTAGCGAGCTGAATGGGATAATAATAATTGCAGGGGACAATCATTTCAGAAGAGCGTACCTATGTTAATATGCGTTACAGTCGCCATCGTGTGGTGTTCAGAGGATGAAGCACTCACGGCATTTCGTGTTTATAGTCACGAAATATAATCTATTGATTCGACACAGAGCGATTTTGAAAGCAATGTATTTCTACTGGTAGTATGTTTCGTGCCTCAACCAAATGTGACTTGCTCTATCGAAATCAGTCACATTGACCCGAAGACACATCTTCGTTTGTATTACTGGTCTGGGGGAAGCTCGCGAGTGTTTGTGTGTGTGTGTTTGTGTACCGGGGAAACACTCACAAGAAACACCGGCTGTTGTTATGCCTGCTGTGACATTACATTAGTCAGTTCTCTGCTTGTAATTATGCCGAAGCTTCAAAGTTGTATTTATTATCTGAATTTGCCGAAACAAGTTTAATATTCTGAAAGCCAAGACTTTGTTTATTTGAAAACAGATGAAAACAAACTGTCTTTTATATAAAATTGAAGTATTATACAAGTAAAACTACATTTTGCTTTAATCCCATGTAATTGTAGAATGAACAGTCTTCCTTTGAAGATGTATAAGTCAGGTTCTTGAGTAGTCAGCATTACCTACAAATCATTGTACACATTTGTAAATATTATTTTCCACTTGTTACCATTGTGAGTCTATTTTTATGCAGCTCTGCGTGATTTTGTGGCTACAATTCAGACTAATACGCTACCAGAGGTGGAAGAAGTACTCAGATCTTGTACTTAGTAAAAGTAGAAGTACCAGAGTGTAGGAATACTCTGTTACAGTAAAAGTCCTGCATTCAAAATGTTCCTCAAGTAAAAGTACAAAAGTATTCTCATCTAAATATAGTGAAAGACAGTAAAAGTAGTCGTTGTGCAGATTGGTCTATTTCAGAATAATATATATGATATGTTTTATAATGATTGATCATGAAAGTGTTTTCAAAGCTGGTAAAGGTGCAGCTAGTCTGAATGACTTTGTATACTGCAGGGTAGCTGGTGGATTTACTCCAGGTGGAACTAAAGTCTGATTCAACACTTGATTATATTTCACATCATTCATCCAGATGAAGTCACTAAAAGTATTAAATACATGTAGTGGAGTAGAAGTACACCATTTACCTCTGACTTATGTTCACTGCCAACCTAAAAGTACCTCAACAATAGTAATCAATGTATTGAAAAGTTATTTGGCTGATTGTTTTATATTGGCTCAGACAGGTTATATGGGAGGCCTAGTCTACGTACAGATCACTAATTTTGAAATATTAAACTTCGTTTTCTTTTCTTTAATTTTTCATCCTCGTGTAGAAGGCTATCACGAAACACACATGTGGTTGTTTATAGCATAAAGAACATCTGGTTTAATGTGAGGTAGGGAAATAATCATTTGAGTATGTGTATATAAATATGTAATTTACAACAGCTGTAAGCTGCTTGAAAATGCACCTTGAAAATGCACCTTGAAAATGCTTGAAAAGTGCTTTTATTTGACTTTGGAAAAGGTGTAAGAACCCTGAAGACCACAAAGAAAGTAAGCAGTAAAAATAACCGTTAACTAAATAATGTATAAATAAAACAAGATTAAAGTAACAATTATTTTCTCTTTTTATCCACTTGTTCGGCGCTGGCACCATGTTATGTAAATAAATAGACAACAAAATTAATAATTCAGTGCTATATATATATATATATAATACTATAGGGTAGGGATGCACGATATTGGTTTTTTGAAACCGATAACTTCCTGCTTCTCAAGACTGGTACCGATAACCGATAATAATATAATATATATATATATATATATATATATATATATTAAATGTACCTGTAGTTTTGCACACCTGGTGGTAAAAAAAAGACTAGTAGTGAGCAAATGACATGAGCATTACTACTATGAACAAAACTAAGCCAAGAACAGTTTTTACTCGGCAGCTGGCTTTGGAATCGCCGCTAGTTTAGCAGCGCTGCTACAGCACAGGCGTCTTCGTACGCTTTTAACACACCATCGTAGCGATGGCGATGTTTCAGGTGACTAATCAGGTTGGAAGTATTATAGCTCGTTGCCTTTTTCCCTCCTCGTGGAACTTCTGCATTTGTTAATACAAATAGCAAGCGAACTATCTAACTTTGAAATAGTTCCATACCACCGACGACATGTTTGTTTACTGAGAACTCCCCTCTTCCTAAACCACTAATACCACAGTACTGGCAAAACGGGAGGAGCCGAGTGAAAAACAAGCGCCCCTCATCCCAATCCACCCACACCGCAGTATTTTTCTTTTTTTTTACCCAAAAAATATATATATGTATATTATCGGGGCTATTAATACTTTTATCGGGTTTATCGGGATGACGTCATAATTCCTATTATCGGGCCGATAATTATCGTGCACCACTACTATAGGGGCGAAGTCCCGCCCATCTACTTCCGACCCATGGGACCTTATTCGGAAGAAGTATGTAATGAAGTCAATGGAGAGAGAAAAGTTATCTTTCGATCCCGTTTGAATTGGGCCACGAATTACACATATGATTGTCAATCTTAAAAAATAATTTCCAAGTAAAAAAAAGTCACAGTTTGTCGTAAAACTGCTGAAATATAAGACTATGAAAAATACGCAACTTGAAAGACTACAAATCCCAGAATCCCGGTCCCGCATGCTGGCTCTCACGGAACCGACTAACGCAGCGTCCACACTGCGGCGTGCGTTGAAGCTTGCCGGCGGGCGTGTCTGAAGCTCGACCAATCACATGAATCGCCCGCTCCGGACACACAAGCACGCGGTTTGATTGGCTAGAGCTTTTACTGGCATATGATTTGATTGGCTGACGCTTCCATCGAAGCTTCAAAAGTTGAACATTGCTGTGACGTCACCCCATTCAAAGTGAATGGGCAGAAGCTTCGCCGCCGTGTGGACCGGCCGTTACTCCCCTTGTGTGTATGCACAGCTCTCAACATGCCCAGACTTGTAGTGATTTTCACCTCTTTTAATACTTTTCGCCTCATTCTGAAAGAAAGAAATGAAATGTGACGGCCGTCTTGGTGTGTGGTGCGAGACGGGAGATGTAGTTCATTGAGCGTTTCACACAAACAAAAGTGTTACTTCACAGTTTTACGACACATTTTGATTTTTTTGACTTGCAAAATTATCTTTTAAATTGACAAACATCATATGTGTAATTCGTGGCACAATTCAAACAGGATCGAAAGATAATCTTTCTCTCTCCATTGACTTCAATACTTTTTCCCAAATAAGGTCCCATGGAGCTCCCCGGAAAGGGAGGGACTTCACCTCTCTATAACAAAAATAAAAAGTTGTAAATTAAAAACGTATAAAACAATTAATCTAATATATCATATTCCAATTATTTGTATATAGACTATTCTTGCACTATTTCTATTCTATTTTATTTGTATTTACTTGCACTCTTATCTCTTGTATTGTGTTGCACTGTGGGAGGAGCCTGTGACCTCAGATTTTCATCGTCATAACTACACTAGCTATATTCCATGACAATAAAAGCCTCGACTCACCTGTTCTGTGTGTCCTGTTCAGCGGCTGCGGTGCGGTGGAGCTGCAGGCCTCGGCTCAGGCGGACCTCCTCTCCTCCGCCTCCTCCTCGCTCTCCTCCGCTCTGCGTCTGAACGCCCAGGAGAAGCACGTGGCGCTGCAGGAGCTGACGGGCTACTGCTCGCACCTCCACGGCTCCGTGTCCGGTACGCCACGCATCATTTAGACCTTTTTGAAATCACATCTAAAGTGCACTCAGTTGGCATGGTTACTGATGGCGTCACTTCCTGTCTGCAGGTCTGGTGCAGCGGGACCTCCAGTGGAGCTCCAGAGTCGGGGAGCACGCGGAGACGCAAGCCCAGGAACACCTGTCGCTGCTGGGGGAGACTTCCAGTGAAGCGCACACCCTCCAACAGGTACATGGGTTCTCTTTCACATTCTGTTTTTATTTGTTAATCGGCAAAAGGCTTTCTGTGCCTGATATCATCCAGTTGCAGACCATTTTCTTTATTTAATGTATGTTTTTTTTAAATGTATTTAGCATTAGTGTATGTTTTATAAACAGGGCTGCACATGCGCTCCCGCCGCGAAAAAAGGAGCACCGGATCATTTGAAAAAAGGCGCATCTGCGCACTAACATTGAGAGAGAGAGAGAGATATTTGCGAGTTGCATATGAACGGGTAAGATAGCAGGGTTTCCCACACATAGACTTTACCTGGGCGGGCCACCCAGGTATATTAACGGCCGCCAAAGTATAATTCATAAGCCGTTTGATTTTTTTAATCCGTCCGCGAGCACGACGGCATCTGTCGATCCCTCGCTCTACCCCCTCGCTATCGTGTGAAGGGTCTGCTTTATGCACTCCGCACAGTAACCCTGCTGCGAGGCTCCGGTGAACAGTCCATGAGCGTGCTCACTAGCGCAACTCCCCCCCCCGTTTATAAAGTCAAGTACCCCTCAAAAGGTCCAGTTTATTTCATTTTAAGGATGCGCACCAAGCAACATCTCCAGCTGCTCCTTTGAGAACCAGGGCAAAAAGGTTGTGTGCACCCCTGCTTATAAATGATGCTTAATTTGAACTGTTTTCAAGGTTAGGAATGTTATTATATTCAAAGTAAAGCTAAATAAATGAAAAATCGAAATGCATGAAAGACTCAAACTAAATGTTTAATATAGTTAAATATAATAACTAGGGCCGGGACTTTAACGCGTTAATTAAGATTAATTAATTACACAAAAATTAACGCGTTAAAAAAATTAACGCATTTTAATCGCACTTATTTTTGCACCGCGGAACGTTTCTCACTGGATGAGTTTCAGGCGTACCGATTATACTGGAGCACCAACTAACGTTCATGACTTCAGACAACAACAAACCACAGTGAACAACAGTGGGAAATGTTGTTTTAAAAAACGGACGGATGGAAGCGTTGATAAGAGCACGGTTGTGTGCAAATTATGCAAAAAGCAATTCGCATATCACCGCAGCACATCAAGCCTCAAGTATCACCTCAATGCAAAACATATAGCAGCTAGCGTGGAAGCTAGCGTGGATGTTAGCCTCTTATCGCGTTCACACCAAAAAGAGCCGGTACTAAAATTAGTTCATGAGAACCTTTTTACCCCCACGAAAGTCCCTGCTAGAGAGCAGAGAGCTGCTAGAGAGCAGGGACTTTCAAACGGCTCTCTTGTGAGAAAAGAGCTATATTTCTGATTGGCTGGGCGGATTGCAAACCACGCCCCGTAAAACTCCCAAAAAGTTTTGTGAAGCCGCCATTTTATTATCCTCGCATTAGCATTATTAGCATTAGCCCAGCGCAGAAACGCAGAGAGACTAACTTATGGCAACACAAAATAAAACATGGGAGCGGTGGAGATGAGGAGGTGTCGGCGTTCTGGCGATTTACTCGGAAGGCTTCAGTAGAAGCTGCTCGGACTCCCAGCAGCTTCTACTGAAGCCAGTCCCCAACTCCGGGGACTTCCGGCCGGGGACTTTGGGCGGCAGTATACGCCGTGAAGTGGTTTGCGGCCTGCCAGTAAACCCAAAGCAGAAGAAGAAGAAGTGACGTCAGCGGCTTCATTTGCCTAATCCACCCTCAGGTTCAAAGAGTTCTCATGAACTAAGTTCTCATGAACCTTTGTGGGAAAAGTACTGCGGTGTGAATGCGCCTAATGGTATACTAAAATCCATGTGAAAAAAATTGCTTCTCACTGTTCTCAGGTCAAATATTTATATGTGATTAAAAATGCGATTAATTTCGATTAATTAATTACAAAGCCTCTAATTAATTAGATTCATTTTTTTTAATCGAGTCCCGGCCCTAGTAAAAACTCAAAATGGGTTTTCAAAAATACGCTACATCTGTCTCTGTCAAATGCACTTTTAAATGAAAAGGAAATCAGATGCACTCGGTTGGTCTTTAGGCTTTATTTTTGTAATATTTAATGCATTTATTATTTATGATACATATATATAAAATGATATAAATGATATATAAATGATATAAAATGTGAAATTTAGATTTTTTTTTTTATACCAAAGTAAAAAAAACGTTCAGAACAAAAGCTTCACCTGAATGTATAATGTGGGAAAAAGATAAACTAAATGAATAAAAACTTAAGGCAAAAATATATGTTTAAAATCTTAATAACAACAAAACCTTTCTCTAAACCAAACAAAGGCACTCTGAAATGAAATGTAAAACACAACCAAACCTCTGTACCTGTGGGTCTTCAGATGTAATTACACTGAAGTGTTAGGTTTCATTATCACATCAAAAAGCTTCTCCTGAGACTCAGAACTTGTCCTAACTGCTCCCTCTCTGCTCTGCCACCTCTCCTCTGCATGTGGTTGTGTGTGTGCATGTATATATCTGTGTGTAAACACAACAGAGTGGAGAAAGAAATGTCCCGTAAGGCAGGCAGCGCTATTGCAGGGGGGGGGGGCGCGTGAAGCTTGGGAAGAAGTTGCAAACAAACATTGTTTGATCATAAAATTGACACATTTTTAACACGACCAGCAGTTAAAAGAAAAGTGGACGAGCCCACGACAAGTCTTTCAGCTATAATGCCGAAATCAACAAAAGTATGATGAGGAATACATCTCCCTTGACATCTAACGTGTTCGGTGCGGAGATCTCTCTCTCTCGTCTGTGCGGGGGGCGGGTCATCTCACTCACAGACTGCAGCGCCGTGCACACAGAGATCTGCCGGTGGAGAACATAGCGTTCAAAAGTGACAATCTAATCGACAGCGCTCGATGTGGTCAATGCTCGTTTGCCATAAGTCTTTTTGCGGAAACACGAGCAATCTGTCCATCGGCTGGCCAAAAGTCATCACATTCATACGGAGAAATGCACCGTTTTCAACTTCCTTAACTCAGAGTTTTGTTGCCCGAATTACGTGTAAGGTGGGAGAAGTACTCTGATCAAGTACTTAAGTAAAAGCAGTATATTGCAGGGTAGCTTGTGAATTTACTCCAGGTGGAACTAAAGTCTGATTTAAGTGTTGATCATATTTCACATCATTCATCCACATCTGTAAAGTAACTAAAAGTATTACATAACTGTAGTGGAGTACAAGTACACCATTTACCTCTGAATTGTAGTGGAGTAGAAGTACACAGAAGCAAAAGTGGAAATACTTAAGTATCTCATAAATCCAGTACTTGAGTAAATCTACTTACTTCTGTGCTAGCTGCCCATAATCCACACTATACATAACATTAATCAATGTGAATTCTGCTTCTAGTTTGTTTCCCTAAAAAACAACCTATAAAAATACTGTTAAAGAACCGGATCGATAAGCAGTACTTGTAATCGTTTCAATTAGGCCTCATTATTTCACAGTGGCACAGGATCATCTGCCAATACAAGCACTTTGGTTCAAGTTCAATCCATAATAATACAATTAGAGTTGGATCTTTGTGTCTTGTTATTATTAGCAGAGGTAATGTTTATTCAACTATATACAATTCATTCTACCAATCTGGGTGGGAACCGGATTAGGGGGGGGCTCGAAAGTATTTCCAATTACACAAGGGGGGCCTGACTGAAAAAGGTTGGTAACCACTGCTGTAAGGGATGTCGTCTTCTAACGTGCTCCTTGTCTCCTCTCCTGCAGAGCGTGGAGACTCGCTGTGCGGACCAGCTGCGCTCGGCTCAGGAGGATCTGACGAGTCGGCAGGCGGGGGTGCAGCGCGCTCTGGAGGTGGTGCAGGAGCAGACCTGCAGGGACCGGGATGTCCTGGGCCAGCAGCAGGAGGAACTGAGGAGGGGTTTGGAGACGGGCCAGCAGCTGGTGACCGGCTTTCTGCAGGAGGAGCTGCAACAGGACGTCCCCACCGGTACTTACATTTCATTCAGGAGAGACAGTGTTGATGTAAAAATATATATTTATTGCCGGGAAAACACAGATGCATGTAATGGTGTTTGGTGATTAGATCCCGTTGTGCTGGACTATCATTCGGGAGGGGAAAACCGAACCGATGAATCCCCCCCTGGGGTCTAGACGCTGGTGGTGGTGGTGGAGGCATGAAGGGATTGATGGTCGGTCTGAAGAGTAGTGGTTTAAGCTTGACTTTGGAAGAAAGGAAGGTGGAGGAGTGTTGCGTTGAGTCGCCTGAAATGACAACTGTGAGGAAGGGGAGAGAGCAGATTGAAAGGTTTAGCAATGCGCTATGATAGGCTTGTGGGAATAGAGCGAAGTGATAGGTTTAGCTGGGGAGTGATGCCCCTGATCACTGATTGAAAGGAGAGAGTAGTAAACTGGGAATATGTGAATGAATGAGTAAAGACGGGCTTCCTGGTTGAACTTGTGCTGAGCTTTATTAACCCGGACGCCTTTTTCTGTTTTAAAACGTCCTTACATTTGAATACTCAACTTCTGTGTTCAGTACTGACATTAGGGGTTTATTACATGGTCTCTGTGATTTAAAGGGGGCCTATCATGCAAAATGCACTTCTTATGTCTTTTATACATACATATGTGTCCCTGGTGTGTCGGGGAACTCACGCAGCATCAGAAAATAAAACCCTCTCTCTTTTCCTCCGTTCCCAAATCTCTAAAAACGAGGCTACAACGGAGCTGATCCAGATTTCCGTCCGATATGACGTAATATCTGAAATGTGGACCCACGGCCCAATCAGAAACGTTGCCCGACTGTTTTGGACGTAATATGGTCGGTGTTTACATTAGCATCGCTAACACTCAGAGCTAACCTGTACTGGAGAGCATGTGTGTGACTCACCTTGTGGTATAACCGGCAAGAGAGAAAGCCTTTGAGCTCCATACTGTTTCAGATCCTTGATAATCCATGATATGGCGTTTCATCACGGCAGCATTTAGTTTAGACAGTAGCTGCCGGGTCCCGCATGAGCTCAGACCCCTCCTTTTTATTTATTTTTTTAAAGCTTTATTCCCCAAATCAGCACTTTAGAAACAGGAAGTGAAATAGAGGGATATGAGGCATGGCTAGAATGGGTGATCTGTTTGGTATTTTGAGCAAAACACTTCATAGACATGTTTTTTATATATTTTTACTAGGGCCGGGACCCGATTAAAAAAATGAATCTAATTAATTAGAGGCTTTGTAATTAATTAATCGAAATTAATCGCATTTTTAATCACATATAAATATTTGACCTGAGAACAGTGAGAAGCAATTTTTTTCACATGGATTTTAGTATACCATTAGGCGCATTCACACCGCAGTACTTTTCCCACAAAGGTTCATGAGAATTTAGTTCATGAGAACTCTTTGAACCTGGGGGTGGATTAGGCAAATGAAGCCGCTGACGTCACTTCTTCTTCTGCTTTGGGTTTACTGGCAGGCCGCAAACCACTTCACGGCGTATACTGCCGCCCAAAGTCCCCGGCCGGAAGTCCCCGGAGTTAGGGACTGGCTTCAGTAGAAGCTGCTGGGACTCCCAGCAGCTTCTACTGAAGCCTTCCGAGTAAATAGCCAGAACGCCGACACCTCCTCATCTCCACCGCTCCCATGTTTTATTTTGTGTTGCCATAAGTTAGTCTCTCTGCGTTTCTGCGCTGGGATAATGCTAATGCTAGGATAATAAAATGGCGGCTTCACAAAACTTTTTGGGAGTTTTACGGGGCGTGGTTTGCAATCCGCCCAGCCAATCAGACATATAGCTCTTTTCTCACAAGAGAGCCGTACGAAAGTCCCTGCTCTCTAGCAGCTCTCTGCTCTCTAGCAGGGACTTTCGTGGGGGTAAAAAGGTTCTCATGAACTAATTTTAGTACCGGCTCTTTTTGGTGTGAACGCGATAAAAGAGGCTAACGTCCACGCTAGCTTCCACGCTAGCTGCTATATGTTTTGCATTGAGGTGATACTTGAGGCTTGATGTGCTGCGGTGATATGCGAATTCCTTTTTGCATAATTTGCACACAACCGTGCTCTTATCGACGCTTCCATCCGTCCGTTTTTTAAAACAACATTTCCCACTGTTGTTCACTGTGGTTTGTTGTTGTCTGAAGTCATGAACGTTAGTTGGTGCTCCAGTATAATCGGTACGCCTGAAACTCATCCAGTGAGAAACGTTCCGCGGTGCAAAAATAAGTGCGATTAAAATGCGTTAATTTTTGTGTAATTAATTAATCTTAATTAACACGTTAAAGTCCCGGCCCTAGTTTTTATATATCTGAGACCTATGCTGTTGCCTAAAAATAGCATGATAGGTGACCTTTGAATACAGTCGTTCAAAGGGACATTTTTAATTATGGAGCTGTTGGTTACAGCTAATATAACTATTTTATTTTAGAGATGACGTTGTTTTTAAAGTGTGCTATATAAATGAAATATATTATTATAACTTATAACATTTACATTTTACAAGATTAAAATTGTACATTTATGAGAAAAACATGTCCATGCTTTCAAAATGTAATTTGCCCATCTACAAGTAAAGTACTCTGCTACAGAAAAAGAACACTGAGATAATGAATTTGTTAAAAGACCTTGGAAATTGTTCAAAGTAAATCCATTTGTTTGTAGAATGGTGATATGGAGAAAGTCTCGTGTTTCCATGTCCTTGAACGTGTCCCGGTCACTCACACAGTTGTTCTGCTGTTGCCTTCAGGTACCACCCCTCAGCGTCGGGAGTTTGTGTATCCCCGGCGGCTGGAGAGGTCGAGGAGCCGCGCGGCGCTGCTGGAGAGCCTGAGGCGGCAGCAGGAGGAGCTGCAGCAGGAGGAGCTGCAGGCCGCCATCGAGGAGGAGGAAGAGGAGGAGAAACAACACAGCCTGGTTGATCACGTACGTTTCATTTTCGGTTTTCTACTGGGAATTCCTTCACACCCTTCCACAATTTCAATTTAATTCAGACTAAGTATTAAAAAGCTGTTGGAACCCGGGTTGTTAGATTTAATTTAACAGAAAACAATTCTGCATTTCTCAAACCAAATCTATAAAATGGCTGGAGAACTGCTTTTATTTTAAATAATAGAACAAATAAAATAAACTCTTAATTCTGCTGTGTCTCCCCTGCAGGACTCTCTGGAGGATCTGAGCACGTTCAACGAGAGTCTGGCCACCGAGCCGTCCTTCATCGACGAGAACCTCGTCTTCAACGAGAGCAAACGCGTTCCCTTCTTCAAGGTGAGCACTTTATTTGTTGGTTTATGTATAAAAAAATATATATATGTGTTAATAATTTAGTTTTTGGGAGAAATGGCGGGATTAAATACTTCTTCCCACCCCTTTTCGGGTGTGTAATTAAGTAGATTATTTGTTTATATATAATTTAGAGTCAGTAACATTTTTGTTTATCAATTTAGCTGCTTAAGTTTGTATAGTATAATAATACCAGGGTTTCCCACACATAGACTTTACTGGTGCGGGCCGCCCAGGTACATTAACGTCCGCCAAAGTATATTTCGCGACCCATTTAGTTTTTTTCTTATCTGTCCGCGAGCACGACGCCATCTGCGATCGATTAACTACCCCTCCTCTACCTGTTCGCTCTGCTATCGCGTGAAGGGTCTGCTTTATGCGCTCTGCTGTAACTCCGCTGCGAGGCTCCGGTGAACAGTTCATGAGCGAGCTCCATTTCAGGGGGTCCGCTGGGTCTTTAAAAGTATTAAAAATTGATATATAAATTTAGCGAAAATTAAGACTATTAAAAAGTATTAAAGGGCATTTTCCAAGGTATTACATTTTGTAGCTTGTTTTCAATAAGTATATAAATTGTCCAAAGAGGTTGTATTCTACAGTTTGCCTGAATGTAATCATTGCGTAGGTGTGTAGTGTGATTCTGTAGTTTATTGATGGCATCCCGTTGGATTGGACGTCATCTGAACAGGACATCGCACGCTCACTGCTTGATAGCGCGCGAAGGTCCGTTTACGCCGGTTGTTAAACAACATCGTTATGGGGAAATGCAAGTCTACGTCCAAATGGTTGGAAGATAAGGAGGAAGGACAATCAATACTGTATATAGTCAATGTGAGGTGAAGTGTGTCGCCAAGGTAACCGGTTAGAACTCAAAGTGGAGATGAGGTCTTAAAATGTATGGAAAGGGTCTTAAAAGGTTTTACATTTGACTTCAGGATTCCTGCACTAGCACCCCCCGTTCTCGGATACCACCACAAGTATATTTCAGATCTGTGGGAAACACGGAGTTCTCATGTTTCATTATTATAATTTTGTTTCTGTTATTGTTTTACACATTCAAAAATCAAAACAATAAAAGGGTATTTTTGTTTCACAGCACAAGAAAGGAGCTAAGAAGGAAATGAAGATCCCCCCGAAGCAAAAAGTGTCAGAAAACGAATCAACGCCGCAGAAATCCAGACTGCCCCTCCGCTCTCAGAACTAAAACATTTAAAATATATTCTTCTTAATCCATATTATCATCGTCTTTCCTATGTTGGTTTTATGTTTGTATTTTTGTCTTCTAAATATGAATTTGTTGTTTTAGTAGCGTAGTTGTCGACATTTCCAATTAGCTTGTAGAATTAAAGAGATTTTATACTTGTTTTTATACTTTTGTGATTTATTAAAGGTGGGGTAGGTGATTCACTTCAGAAACATTATATTCCATGAATGCTCTTGACATCCCGATAGCAATGATGAAATGCTTTGACAATAAATATATAAAAATGTCATCTGTGGAAGCCGTGGCGCTGTAAAAAGCACGACCAATCATCTGAGCCGGCCCGGCTAAAGTAACTGGATGGCCTACCTGCCTGTCAGCCTTCCATCTGTGCACAAACTTATCTCGTGCCCTCATTGGTCATGTGCGCGTTCGTGTGTGTTGGAGGAGGGGCTCTGTGAGGAAGTCTGAAGGAAAGGGCAGATTTTTTTTCAGCTGCGTACTTTCAAATTCTAGCGCACTCGAGCTGGTTTCTCCATTCTTACCTACCCCACCTTTTAATTCCAATAGAGTACTAGGGGTAAAGGATTCATCATGTTTGATGAAAATGGAGAACTAGGAATTGCCGAAACTTTTTGGAAAGCGAAGCAACAGGATCTTTCCAAATACCTACATTGCAGGTTCCTCAACAGTGCAATTTACAAGACATAAAAACAATACAAATAGTGCAAATTTGGTCAGGATGCTCTCTATGGTGCACCGGTCTAAGAGGTAGCTCTTAAATAGGACAGACATGTTTGTTTCCTTTCTCAGAGTACCAATAAGTAAGATGCTGTTCAGGGATTCTTGTATAGAGTGAAAGCACTTGAATCATGAATTTATAGTACATACATTCGTGTTTGTGAACAAACGAGTTAATCAGTGAACTATTGGTGAGATTCGCTAGGTGTATTTCTACACTTTGAACAAAGTTGGGCCAGTTCTCCAAATGTTTAGGACAGGGCTATTCAATTAGTTTGGAATGGGGCCGGTTGATGAAAATGATCCAAAGCAAGGGGCCGGGAAAAAGATGGCTTGAAATATGAGCAATCATTTGAAGAGCTTCAGATACAGTAAATACTACAACCGCATAGTGGAGTGCATGCATTGTGTTTAATGAAATCAAACAACATAGCCCCAAGGCCTTTAGAGATCTAAATGGCTCAGAACTCAGTAGGCCTACATGTGAAGCTCATTTAACCGTCAACATCATTTCATTTAGGTGAAATGATCTAATCATTCACGCAGAGATGCAATCAATGACAGGAGGTGTCACTACAGTAGCTAGTAGGTGGGTTCCGAGCCCGCAGAAGTTTTTAGGCAATGTCTTCCCCTCTATCTCTCAATGTAACACCCTCTCTGGAATAAAGGCACAAAAGTAGATTACTTTTTAACATTATACTCAAAGGGCCAGTCAATATCACCCCGGGGCCGGATTTGGGCCGCCAATTGAATAGCCCTGGTTTAGGAGATGGAAATTGATTTTAGAAAATCACAATCCCCCAACCCTACTCTTT
Source organism: Gymnodraco acuticeps (assembly GCF_902827175.1). Taxonomy (NCBI): domain Eukaryota; kingdom Metazoa; phylum Chordata; class Actinopteri; order Perciformes; family Bathydraconidae; genus Gymnodraco; species Gymnodraco acuticeps. The sequence goes on along the minus strand of NW_022991334.1, from coordinate 24,320 downwards.
TAAATAAGGAGCCTATACAATGTGTCACTGAGTACAAGTATCTTAGTGTCGTGCTTGACCACAAGCTCCGATGGGATGTATGGTCTGCGAAAGTAAATGCTAAGTCTCAACAAAGAATGTTCTTTTTACGTGAATTATTGTCTTTTAATGTCAGCAACAGAATGGTTAAGATGTTGTATCATGCTTTTATTGAAAGTGTGCTCCTTCGGCATCAGATGCTGGTTCGGCAACGCCACTGAGGCACAGACAAAGTCAGTCCGGAGGGCCGTAACATTGTCCAGTAAATTGTCAGGAATCTAATTTTCTAGTCAAGAAAGCTTAGTTTTAAAAATGTGAGTGACCTGAGGCACCCTCTTGCCTCTTATTTTGAACTGTTGCCATCCGGGTGGAGATATCGTGCCCCTCTGTTTAAAAAGAACAGATCTAGGCTTTCTTTCGTCCCACAAGCCATCAAACTCCTGAATCAATTATGGCTAGGACGCACTGTTTACCCAGCTTGCCTGGCCCTGTCCTCCCCCTCTGGCAAATGAGGTACTAGGCCCCTTGTCATGTCTACTAATATTCGTTGTTTTGAATGTCAGTTCTTTTTAATCTGTCTATGTTGTTGTCAGGGACATATGTTTTATCTTTTTAAATGCCTTGTGATGTGCTGCAACCGGCTGCAACCCATTTTCTCCTCGGGGACAAATAAACGAATACTACTACCTGCATTTAACTGCCACGGAAAGACTACATATACACCAAACTGTTTCCCAAACAAAATACCTTTTTTAACGTAATGTAATAATACCAAAGTTGTACTGTTCTGTTTCCCTGCATACTTCATACTTATATCACATAAGAGTCACTTATTGTACTTTAACAGCACTACATTTATTTTAAAGCTTTACATACCTCCCAGATTAGTACACAATAGTCACCTCATGATTTAAATTTACAAATTAAGCTACACAAAGCATATACAGACATTAAAATGCACTTTTACTAGCTGCACAAAAGTATCTCTTATCATATCCCCACCTCTATAACACAATGTTGTAATATGTAGTATTATGAATGGGCTTCTCGGCAAACTAGTTTTGGTCCTGGAAAACACTTGGTATGTGACTACACCCTGCATTAGATCATTCAAAAAACATTTGCATTTGGATAGTCACACTTTCGGTTCCTAGCTTTGACTGGTGTTACGGAAAATAACGTCCTCCGGTCAAATATGTTCCAGTGTGACCGGAAACAGACCTACAAAAGAAGTAATTTACCTTACACGATAAATACAACAAATGTATATTTTGAGTTACAAATATTAAGAGTCCTTTCTGCTGTTTTTAGCCTATTTGTCCCGAGTTTTGGCAACAAATTGTCTTGAAACGAGTGGCTTTTCTGCCATACTCGGATAAGCAAAAATGCTGATGAAGAAACAATTCCGATCCATTCCGGTGTCAGTACCATATGTGCTCGGGCTACCAGATCCATAGATATATATACATATAAACACGTTTATATATATATATCTGTGACCAGATCTGCTCGGGGTCCGTTACGCTTACCAATGACGTCACGCATTGGCTGTAGCAATAATTATATAATTATATAAACATAATGTTTACACTGGTGACATTTACGGGACACAATTCACTGGGTTGTATAGTATTGTAGTTATATAACTATATATATATATAGTTATAGTTGTAATACTATTCTAGCTTGTGTAGCGTGTATACAAGATCATCCTGCTGACTCCCATAATTTAAATGATCGGGAAATTACGTTGTAATGATAATAAATCACCTCCCTCATTCAGATTAATGTCGATTGTTATGTTTGAATGTTAAAAAAGAACAATCGACAGTGTTGTTGAGCCGATGAATGGGAGTTAAGCTAGAATGACAACACAACACAGGTGCACTCACTAACTCTTCCGTGGTGCAACACACACTATACAACCCAGTGAATTGTGTCCCGTAAATGTCACCAGTCAGTGTAAACATAATTATGTAAATAACCCAATTTGTGTTCTGTGAAACGGAAAAGGATATTACATTGTTTTTGTTACTTTCGTTGCAGTGTCTTAAATGTAATTTAAGTTAACTTCCTGTTTTTTTAAGAAATATTATTATTACCTCTTGAGTTGCCGTACAGCCAATGCGTGACGTCATTGGTAAGCGTAACGGACCCCGAGCAGATCTGGTAGCCCGTAAATAAATGTTGGTGGTGACATAAAGACAACATACTACATTTTTTTTTAAACGCTCTCTCAAACGTGAAGATCCTGAATAAGATATTTGATTTAAGTAAAAGTTTAAAAGGAGTAACATCGAAATATACTTTAAGTAGCCTATATTAAGTCAAAGAACTCATTCATATCTATATAATATTATCTTATTATAGTTAATGATACATTCAATTATAATACATATTATTCTAAGTAGAAACACACATAGCTGCTAGTAGAGAAAACATATACATTTGGTTTTATTTAAATATATTTTTACAATCTGTTTCTACTTAGAATTACTTTGAGTATTTAAATAGTTGTGCATGTTTGTATTTTTACAATATGCTGCTTTATTATAAAACATAACAAATAAGTCCCTATTATCGAATTTTAATCAGGCACTGTCTTGGAAACCTACATTACAATGCATGTCTGGGGCCCCTCCCTTCCGTTTCCTCCTTCACTTCACTCTCTCTCGCGTTGACGAAGGGTGTGGTGCTACTCGGTGTCTTCTTGGCGGCGAATTGACGACATTATTGATGTATCTGTTATGAACATCCGTAAAATCTTGTATTGATCCGTGGACGAAATGGAGAACGTGTTGGTGGTTTCTCTGCTGGTGTTGGCCTCTCTTCGCCCTGCTTCTACTGAGGAGAAGTTCATCAAGGAAGGCGGTAGCGTGACGCTGGACTTGAGGCCTGCTCCTTCCGATCCGATCATCATCATCCAGTGGAAGTTTAAAGATGGTATTCTGGCAGAATGGGTGAAAGATGTGCTTCCTTTGGCCCATAACAGAGAACACATCAAACTGGATATAGCCTCTGGACGTTTAGCTATGGAGAAAATGACCAAAGCGCACGAGGGTGTGTATTCAGTGGAGGTTAACAACCTAGTGCAAAAAGTGACATACAACGTTGTGTTTATCAAAGATGTTCCCAAGCCGGACATATGGGTCGCCCCGCTGACATGCAGCCATGAAAGTGACCAATGTACCCTGAGCTGTGAGGGGGACACCACCGGGGCTGAACCCGTCACTTACAGCTGGAAGACCGACGATGGAGAGTGGAAAGAGTCGAGGAAAGACATGCCCATCACCAAGAAAGACCATGGACAAGTAAAGACCTTCACCTGCAGGATGAATAACTCAGTAAGTGAGGAAGAAAGTGATCCATTTACAAATAGACTCTACCCGGAGAAAAAACCACACTCCACTCCTGAGCCTGTTATAGGCTTCGTTGTAGTCTTACTTTTGGCGGTTGTGGTTGGGGGGGTCGCGTGGGTGATTTTGGCAAGGAAATATAAGAAATGGCCCTTCGAGAAGCGAAACATCGACCCTGAGACTCCAAATGGAAATGATGCTGCAAACGAAGCGCTTTTGAAACTGGATGCAAAACCAGGCAGCCAAGTAGGACCTGCAGGAGGAGCAGAACCTTCTAATACATCACTGGATCAAAAACCAGGCAGCCAAGTAGGACCTGCAGGAGGAGCAGAACCTTCCAATACATCACTGGATGCAAAACCAGGCAGCCAAGAAGGACCTGCAGGAGGAGCAGAACCTTCTAATACATCACTGGATCAAAAACCAGGCATCCAAGATGAACTTACAGGAGAACCTGCAGACCCTCTCAAAGCATCACGTGAGGGAAACCCTGCAGAAGGAGAAGCCGATGCTAAACTGTGAGCTCTTGTCTCCTCTGGCAGATTGCTATACCTGCAGACATGTTGGGAAAAGATGTCCATATGTTTTTGCTTCACATGAGCTGTGTGTGTTTTTTAGCTGTGCGTCCTCGACTGTTACACGCACCAGAAGGATTGTCATACTGTCCAGTGTCCTCCCCAAAATAATCATTTGGTTGTACAGCAGCATGAAAACATGATTTATATTTAAATATCAAATGCAAATTCACAGCCTGTTGTTAAAAGAGACATTGTGTTATTGAACACAAATGATATGAGAGGACTAATGTATGAACTTTAACAATCAGCCATCTATTTTCATAATCCAATTTGAATTTGTACAATTTTGTAGTTATTTGAATGCTACTTCAAAGTTATATTTGACTTTCCCTGATTTTTTATTATTATACATGATATCTATGTCGCTTTGGATTTGTGTTAATCGATCATTTCCCTCAAAGTATTTAGTGTTTGGGTGAACGAGTGAAAACATGATTTAGATGTTAATGTGTGTATGCTGATAAGAGCGTGGCGATATTGCAACAAAATATCTGGGGGAAAAGATTCTATCGGACACACATAGACACACACACACAGACATAGACACACACACACATAGACACACACACATAGACATAGACACACACACACAGACACACACACACAGACATAGACACACACACACAGACATAGACACACACACAGACATAGACACACACACACAGACATAGACACACACACAGACATAGACACACACACACAGACATAGACACACACACACATAGACACACACACACATAGACACACACACACACACATAGACACACACACACACACATAGACACACACACACAGACATAGACACACACACATAGACACACAGACATAGACACACACACACATAGACATAGACACACACACATAGACACACACACATAGACATAGACACACACACACACACACATAGACATAGACACACACACATAGACATAGACACACACACAGACACACACACACATAGACACACACACACACACACACATAGACATAGACACACACACATAGATACACACACACATAGATACACACACATAGACACACACACACATAGACACACACACATAGATACACACACACATAGACACACACACACACACATAGATACACACACACACACACACACACAGATAGACACACACACAAACAGCAACAACATATCTGAGAGAAAAGATTCTGTCGCTTTTAAAGATAAAACGATCAACGGGAAATTATTTGTTTTCGTCTGAAAAAAACCATGAAATGATGTTTTCACGTTTTCACGTTTCCTAAATGTGTGAATTTTATGCTTTTTTTGTTGTGATCCACGACAATCAACTGGATCATCGATAATGAATGTAATTGATACTTGCAGTCCTACGATTTGCATGCTATAATTTTCTCTACAACCACCTTATCTTTTTGTCAATCTATCAGAATGACAAAAAAGCACTATTTATCAGTTATTGTGTATCTAAAGCAGCATTTTCAGTCATTTTGGCATGAAATAAGTTGATCAATACTAAAAAAATAGTATTAAATATTATTTGTCTTGGGAGTAAGGGAAGAGGAATGGATTGAAGTACTCAATGACATCCACTCAGTGTCAAATCATATACATTTCAGTGTGCAGTTCCTAGTATTACTTCTTAAGATCCACCATACCCACGTGTTCGTAATAACGCCCTCCTCCAAAAAGAGACACTCAGCAAAATGTGAGGCTTTTTAAAATTGAAAACTCAGTGCCTAAGTTCCTTCATGAAATGAGGACTTGAGTCCAAGGAGCCGAAGCACTTAAAGAAACGCACCTTTGGCACGCCGTCCACTTTTAATTAGACGTTGAAGACGAAGCTTCATTGAATGTACACTTTTTGTAATATACATGTTTTTGTTACAAATTAGATTACTTTTGATATCTTGATGCACTTGTATTCTGCTTTTTTTTTTAAATGTTTGGATTTCCACGGACTTCTAGAATTGGCTTGCAAAAAAGCATTTATCTCCATAATTTTTTTAATTTATTTAGTTAGCATTTATTAAGTTGTTATTTGTTTATATTCAGTGCCTTTGTGAATAAACGTGAGTCTTGCTAAGCAATCTGTTGTTTTTTATCGAGTGACCCCTCCTCGACTCCTATCCTCGTACATGTACAGCGACCTTGGGTCCCTTGAAAGGCGCTATATAAATATCATTTATTATTATTATTATTATTAGTCCCGCCCACAGGAGATGCGAGCGGAGGAGTCGAGGAGGTGAACCGAGGAGAGAGGAGGTGAACCGAGCAGGCGGTTAGAGAAATGAGAAAGGGCCATGGAAGCTGACCTCTCATATCTGCACTCCACTTTTCATTCTGCACATATTTAATTTTTAACATACATTTGTCAACCTTACATCGTTCTTTGGTATGTCTCTTTTTCATGTATATATTGCTCTTTATTTTAATGTTATAATAGTTGTATTTTTAGGTCCTTTTTCTTACAATTGATCTTCTTTCAGAATCAGAAATGTACGTTTACACATACAAGGAATTTGCTTTGGTGGTGCCAACATAAATTTGTAAGAAAATAAGCTGTACGAGTAGGTCAACAATATAGAAACATGTATTTCTAATAAACTAGACAAGTATTTACACCAAATTGAAATGTACAATAGAACCTAAAGTCATAGGACAATTCATATATGATGATATTTGACTGTGTTTATGTATGCACCATATACACCAGGAGAAATTCCTCCTATATGTTAACCCCTTTAGATATACAGTCTGTGTATGTATACTATAACACCCCTATAGTACAGTGTCATAGTATTATTAACATAGTAATACTACTATAACACCCCTGTTGTTTAATACTACTATGTGCAATTCAGTATATACCATAAATGGATGTGCACCTGTATTTCTTTCACTTGCGTTATCTCAAACTGTTACTGGTATTTGATGTGTGTTTGATTATATGTTGCATTGTTGGAGGAGCTCAGGTCAGAATAATTTCATTGCCATTTCTACACAGTAGCTTTGACAACCAAACCTTTGAATCTTGAATCTTAAATTGTAAATAGTGTAATTTTAACATGTATCTTTAATCTTTTGTTGTTGTTGCATACTTCTTAATGAATATCAAGCTATCTTTGTCTCTCTACTTGCTGTCACACATGTACATGTTCTCCTCTGAGGGACGAATAAGGACTGAATAAAACAGTTTCTGATACTGAGCAAGACGAACCCGGAAGTGAGTGCGGATTTCTCTCTTGCTCTGTCACCACTCACACAGGCGCACACACACCCCTTTCTTTACTCTTTGTTAGTGGTGGTGGTGACGCTAACACACAGAGAACCGCCTGGCCGTCCAACCTGGGATGGATTTAGAAGAAGCTTTTCAAGTTGTCGGCGAATTTGGACCCTACCAGCAGCGGGCGGTGGCTGTGCTTGTTCTCACACAGGTTTGTGCATTAAAACAAATATACATTTATATGAAAACAAGCAGCAGTGGCGGAAACTGTCTTTGCAACAACAGCGGGTGAAATAGCGCTACGTGGCTTTACAAGGGGGCTTTTAAAACCTTTACATCTTGACCAAGAAAATACAATTGAACTGTGAGATAAATGCAACATGTTTTGTGCCTGCAGCTGTTGCTTATAATTAACCAAGCTCACTCTGCACGACAGAGAACTTCATTTCGAAAAACTGAGATTTTAGTGTTGCATGGTTTATCTGTAACTTTACACAAAAAGTTGCCTTTAACTAAACATTTTTTTAATATTGACTTCTTATTCTTTAATTCGGCACACAATACAAAGCTTGTTTTTACATACATGTATTGTATTGAACCTCTTTTTTCAACATGACGTACAGATGAGCAACACATCCGGGTACTTTCACACGAAGTCCAAAATGTTTACATATGTTGTAAGAACAAAGGCCAAACTTAGGCCAAAGTTATCAGAAAACCCACTTATTACTACATGTTTTTGAAGTAATTCCCCACGTAGTATGTATTGCATGCCACCATTACCAAATTGAATCGCCAACTTCCTCACAATGAACTTGTAATTAAAGAAAGTTGACATTTAATTAAAGAAAAATAGGTTATAGCCACTTCAAACATGTCCCGAATTTATTGCAACAAGCCACATATTAAAAAACATCTTAAATTCATTTCCCAATCGCACTGTATTTGGACTTATACCACATTTCATTGTAAATATTGCATTATGCAAATGAGGTTTGGCAAAGTTTCCCTTTTGGTTAAGCCAACCCTCCCTCTCGCTAGTGGTTGTTAAATTTCACAATGACAAAAGTTTCCATGATGCTAAACTGAACACGGAAACAATAAAACATTGAATTAAAGACCGGATATTATAGCATTTATTTAAGAGTGGTTAATTGATAATAAATCATCCAGTTAATAATGCAGTTAGCCAGCATTGTGGTAGATTGACATCCTTTACTGAAGTACCTAAACTACACTTTGAAAACACTACAGTGAAAGTCATGAACCTTCCCTAAGTAAAAGTATGTTAGTATTAAGATTATAGGATGCACTGTATGGATCATAATTTGGACAATTAATTAGATTTTGCATCAGCTGGTTATCAAGGGTTTATCACAGGAGTACATTTCATTCATTTTTTTGAATTGATCTCATAACTGTACAACTTTAATCTCTTACATTTAATGTTTTTTGGTTAGAATGCATCCCCCCTTTGCTGGTTAACAAGTGGTTCAATCATAGCATCCATTTGTTGCCCATTGCAGCCATTTGTATGGAGCTCTTCTGCATTATGTACTGTCTTTACAAATACAGACAAACAGACTTAGTTGAGGAAGACAGTTTCTTCCCCAGAACAATAATTGCACTAAACTCCAGCTTGCACTGACACAATATATATATATATTTTTATTTTTGTATACACATTCAAACCTATTTATTTTTACTATGTCATAGCCATTTCTACTGATCATAATTCCATTGTTGAGGTCTACTAAAATAAATGTATATTGTGCAATGTTCCAAACTCACATTGGTTTCTCATACAGCATCTCTGTATAGTATGTGTATTCACTCTCTGTCCTAAACGGCTTGTTGGAGCTCCTGCCCCCCCCCCCCCCCCCCCCCCCCCCCCCTGTGAGCCCAGTGGCTGTGTGAACAGTGAAACCCAGCCCCAAACACACACACACACCCGCAGCCTGGGTGGGAGTTTGTGTGTGTGCCCGCGGTGTCTCGCTGTCTCGCAGACCCCACACCTGTGAGCCAGCTCACAGTGTCCCGCTCCTCGCAGCAGCGAGCCTCGCAACGTCCCGCCGAGTGTGTGTGAGGAAGTCCGCGGATTGGTCCAAACGTAACGGCTCCGCGGACGTAACGTAACGGCTCCGCAGATTGGTCCATTTGGACTAATCTGCGGAGCTGTTACGTTACGTCACTATACGTCACTATACCCGAAATACGTCACTATACCCAAGAATTAAACAATGGAAAAAGATAAATGTCCAACGAGGCGTTCTGGGGCAGCACAGACAGGTCTTCTCTGTGTTAGAGTTTTACTCGCTACAGGGTGCACTTTGAGGGTTTGTGACTCTGCAGACCGTTTACATGCAGACAAAGCTACATAACACACAAGGGGACGGGTGATAACTGGAAAAGCAGGACATGGGACCTTTAAGCCTATATATTCCTGCACTTTAACTTTATCTGCATATTGAAGTATGAATGCTTGTTGTTTGTATGTTGTCTTCTCCTGAATGCTGTACGTCTCTTTGTTTGTTTTTTGTATTTTTGATGGCACTTTAAAAAAAAGGATTAGATCTACTCATCTCATTGTACCTTAATGACAGGATTCTATTCTACTCTATTCTACCTGTGTTGTCCCAGGTGTATATGGCCTGTCAGTCCATGCTGATTGTTCTGGTTGGATCCACTCCGGAGTATCGCCTCGAGCCTCAGGACGGAGATTCGTCCGGCCTGCAACGCGTGGTCTTCACCGAGGACATCGACTCCATAGTGACCGAGGTGAGAGAGACGGAGATCACAGGCATTATCCATGAAGTACTGAAATAGTTGAATATATATCACTGTATCACAACCAGATAACCTGTCAATATTTCAGTCTGTGTGTACAGACCGCTTCAATAACCCGAATACAATAACAAAGATATATAAAACGATGTATTTCAAGTCGTGTTTTTGGTGTTATTGCATTTCAGTTTGGCTTTTTTAATCATTCAAACCCACTTACCTTTCTGTGTCGCTGTGTGCACTTTAATTCATTCTGCAAGCACAGACATTAAAGAAACCAAAGTACCAACTGTGCATTATCAGTTTCATCCAGAAATAGTTGTATATGTATCTCCGTCTTTCAGTCAGCTTTTAGTATTATCATGTTGTATTTTAATGGTATATATATATCCACTTAACATGAGTGTTCTTGATAGTTATGCATTATTTCCAGTTAAATACTTATTTGCTTAGTTATTGTCTATCGTTTGCTATTTGTACTTAAAAAACTGCCTTTGGATTCAAGGTATACAATCAGCCATGTTTGTTTGCATACTGTATGAAAATAATAGTTTGTATTTTGAGCAAAACACACAAAAACAGGTCAATAAATACACCTTTTTTCTCGTTTTGTGGCAGTGGTTTCTGGTGAAGCAGCAGGCCTATAAGGTCAGTCTCGCCGGGTCGCTGTTCTTCGCCGGGCTTTTGTTCGGGAACGTTTTCTTCGGGCCTCTCTCCGATAAGATCGGCAGGAGACCTGTTTACCTGACAGGTGAGGGAATATTTATAATATATTTAATACATTTTATATATTTGGCACCTTTCAAACACAGTGACAAAGTGCTTTCTGAATAAAAACACATTTAAACCATGATAATAGTTCATTTAGATTCGATGTATTGATCCCGAATTGTGAAATTGTTTTGTCAAAGCAGCAGCAGATTAACGAGGCGTTTGACATGAGTTAAAGGTCACCTATTATGCAACATCCACTTTCTCATGTCTCTTCTACATCAACATGTGTCCCCTCTTCTTCATGTCTCTTCTACATCAACACGTTTCCCCTCTTCTTCATGTCTTTTCTACATCAACATGTGTCCCCTCTTCTTCATGTCTTTTCTACATCAACATGTGTCCCCTCTTCTTCATGTCTTTTCTACATCAACATGTGTCCCCTCTTCTTCATGTCTTTTCTACATCAACATGTGTCCCCTCTTCTCCATGTCTCTTCTACATCAACATGTGTCCCCTCTTCTTCATGTCTTTTCTACATCAACATGTGGCCCCTCTTCTCCATGTCTCTTCTACATCAACATGTGTCCCCTCTTCTTCATGTCTCTTCTACATCAACATGTGTCCCCTCTTCTTCATGTCTCTTCTACATCAGCATGTGTCCCCTCTTCTCCATGTCTCTTCTACATCAACATGTGTCCCCTCTTCTTCATGTCTCTTCTACATCAACATGTGTCCCCTCTGTGGAAAGAGACTCTGAAAGTTTCAGGAACAAAGATTCTCTCTCTTTTTGATCCATTTCTATAAAAACCTGTCTGAAAATGAGCTTTTTAGATTTTGGCCACTTTATGATGTCATAACGTTTTTTGGCTTGTGTAACCATTAGCCAATCAGCAACCAAGGTAACCCCCCCCCCCCCCCCCCCCCCCCTTATCACCTGAATCTCCTCCTAGAGCACCATTGAGTTCCTTTTAACCAAATGTCTCTCAGAGGGGCGTGGGGAGGGGCTCCTTATTTTCATCTAAAGTAACAGACGGAGAATCAGCACTTTGGAAACAGGGCTGAAACAGAGGGGATTATGGGTAATGCTGCAATGATCTGTTTGGGGTTTCAGCCAATCAGAGACAGGCTCTGTATATATCTGAGACCTGTGATATATTGATGAAAAACAGTATAATAGGGGACACATTGTAAAACAAACTAAATGTAATAAAGCAAACGTAAAATCACAGAAAAGCTACAAAACAATTGGGTTTTTAGAACTATAATTTCACGGGAAGACTAGGGGTAGTAGTGGAATTCCTTTCATGTAAATGTATTTAATTTAATCTCTTTCTCTTCGTCCCAGTTTTGTTTTTCGAGGTGATCTTCGGTTATGTCACGGCCTTCGCTCCGAGCTACGAGGTGTTCGCCGTGTCGCGCCTGCTCGTCGGTTTGATGAACGGCGGCATCGGCCTCGTCTGCTTCGTGCTCACTCAGGAATACGTGGGGAAATCCTACTGGGCCATGACCGGTACGGAAAACACCAAAACAATCCCATCATGCATCACACACACTTTTTTTCACCTGCTAATTAAGCGGATCATTTTTATTTGGATATATGTCAGGTGAAGAGACGGGACCATTTGCTGCTTTTCTTCTTAGATATACATATAACTTGAATATAACTTGAGCTCATTGATAAAACCATATTGGATTATGACAGGATTTAGTTGTGATCAATCATGTGTACGACGTGACATAAGGGCCATGATTTTTTTTTTAAAACATGACGTTACTAGAGGAAGGAGGTTAAAGTGGTAAATGTATATAATGACAAAATCATTGGAAAATAAAATCCAATATATGAACCAACCTTGCAAAGTTAAGCGATTTCGATTCTTGTAAAATAAAATTCCCGCCTTATTTTTTGTACTAAAAGTCGTGACTTCATAATTCCAGAAGAAAAAAAAATGCAGGAAATGTATTTCTTTATAATCCCAGGAAAAACTCAAATTATTTTCTCTACATTTTTGGCTTTCTCGTATATTTGCCACTGTAACGGCCCGTCCACACAGCGGCGTGCGTTGAAAGCTTCACCATTCACTTTGAATGGGGTGACGTCACTTTTCGCCGAAATGCATTGCAGCGTTGCTGGCGTGGCTCGCTGCAGAAGTTGAGCAATGTTCAACTTTTGAAGCCTCGGCAGAAGCGTCAGCCAATCGATTCATATGCCAGTACAAGCTCTAGCCAATCAAACCGCTGCTTGTGTGTCAGGGGCGGGAGATTCATGTGATTGGTTATTGGTCGAGTTTCAGACACGCCCCCCGGGAAGCTTCAACACACGCCGCTGTGTGGACGGGCCGTAAATGTGACCGTTTAGTCCCTCCCCATGGCCCCTCGATGTATTGTCGAGCGTCCTGAGGTTTCTTGAAAGGCGCTCTATAAATCCTAGTTATTATTATTATTATTATTATTATTATTAACCTTGGAAATTCAGAATAGTTTTCTCAGAACATTACCCTGCTATTCTATTATTTTGTATATTTTTTTGTTACCTACAATGACCCTAGATTCCTAAGAAGTGGGACTGTTCGCTGCCGTTTGCTTACTTTAATATGGAGTTTAGTGATATAATACTAAACTGTCCCATTGTTGATTTTGCCGTGCCGCTGTTACAGTGCAGTCCCTCTAACCACAGAATTATCCTTTTTTTATTTCCTCCTCAGGGACGTTGACCAGCATAAGTTTTGCAGTCGGCATCGCCCTGTTCGGAGCGCTGGGTTACTTCATCCGGCCGTGGAGGACCCTGGCCATCGTGGCCAACTCCTCCGGGGTCCTCTTCTTCCTGCTGTCCGTGTGAGTAAGACTTCACAGAGTGTTGGGAAAATACTGAATGTACTCTCTTCCAATATCAGAGTCCACATGATAACAAAGGTATCCCAACTGTAGCTGTGTACTTGACAGGATGTGTGATTCCTTATACCTTCTCCCCCTTGGACTGATTTTTAGAAAATATGGCGTCTCCTACCACCTTTATGCGGACGACTCCCAATTATATCTACCCCTAAGAAAAAACACTAGCTCTCTGATGCCCCTGGTTGACTGTCTTAATGACATAAAGGCCTGGATGGCGCTAAACTTTTTAAATATAAATGAGAGCAAAACGGAGGTAATTGTGTTTGGACCAAATGGTGATGTCCCTTCCATTGACCTGGGTTCCCTGCAACAGTTTGCAAAACCCATGGTCACAAATCTGGGTGTCAAAATCGACAGTGCTTTTAAATTAGATAAACAGATAAACTCTGTGGTTAAATCCAGTTTTTATCACTTGAGGCTCCAAAATTAAACCGGTTTTATCCTTTTTAAACTTTGAGCGTGTAATTCATGCCTTTGTTTCAACTCGTTTAGATTATTGTAATGCACTTTATGCCGGCCTAAATAAGATTTCGCTGGCCCGCCTGCAGCTTGTACAAAACGCTGCGGCGCGGCTGCTTACAACCCGCAAGTTTGACCACATCACACCAGTTCTGGCTTCGCTCCACTGGCTTCCTGTCCATTTTAGAGTCCATTTTAAGATTGTATTGTTTGTTTTTAAATCTCTTAATGGGCTGGCCCCAGAGTACATCTCCGACCTCTTACAGGTGTACACCCCCTCAAGGGCTTTGAGGTCGGCTGATCAGCTGCTGCTTGTAGTCCCAAAAACAAAACAAAAGACCAGGGGAGACCGAGCGTTCTCATCGGTAGCCCCCAGGCTCTGGAACGACCTGCCCCCTCAGGTTAAATTGTCGCCCACTCTTGAAGTTTTTAAGTCCCGCCAAAAAACCCACCTCTTTTCCCTCGCTTACCAGTCAGTCTGAGCTATGTCATACCTATTTGTATGCTTTTACTGTCTGTCCATAGCCTTTATGTGCCTTGTATTTATTCTTATGTGTGCTTTTTTATCTTTTCTTATGTGTGCTTTTTATCTATTCGTGTAATATTATATTTTATTATAATGTTATGTTCATTGTGAAGCACTTTGGCAAACCCTCTGTTTTTAAACTGTGCTATATAAATAAAGTGGATTGGATTGGATTACCTAGAAGAGCATCAGGACTGTTTGAGGCATATGATAGCTCTGTGATTAACATGATGATTCAGCCTCTATGGAGAGAGACATCAAGCATGCTCATTTCTGACGTGGAGCTAATCTGAAGTAAACATTGAATACTGCTTTCTATTCCTCCATCTTGTGACTGTGTAACTCCCTCTCTTGGATATCAGCATGTGAAGGACACTGTTCAGGAACTAGTTGTACCAAATGCTCTGTATGACTACTTCCAGAATATTGAGAAAAAGTCCGAATTTTTAGGAAAAGTCAGATTTTTTTTATTTTGAGAAAAAGTCAAGATTTTGAGAAAAAGTCAGAATTTTTAATAAAAGTCAGATTTTTATTTTTTTTATTTTGAGAAAGTCAGAATTTGGGGATTTTCAGAACAAAAAAAACATTTTGCGAACAAACATTATGTATGATAACCTACAAGACCCGGTATTCCTCCATCTTGTGACTGTAACTCCCTCTCTTGGATAACAGCATGTGAAGGACACTGTTCAGGATCTAGTTGATGCTCTGTATGTGATGACTACTTCCATTCTGGAGAGGATCACAGATACATGGATCCTGAGGTTGAAGCTCAAGCCGGGGACCAGGGAGATTTTTCTAACAGAGAGAGAGTTTATGCAGCCACATAAAACCAAAACAAAGACACGTTTGTCCTCTTGTTTAACATTTGTGCTGACAACCCTTGTTTGCTATTTTAACTCGGTTCAAGCACACTCTCCACGATAAAGTTATTACACCAGATTTCAAAGCAAAAAATATAAAGAAATGCTAAGCACTAATTAATGCAAATTTTTATTTTGATGCATAATAAAACATTTTTACTGCACAGAAATGAATGGAAACTGAAGGAGAAAATACAAAAAAAAGTGACTTATCTGGTTGTTATAGAAATTATATAGGTTTTTATTAGGGGTGCACCGAATGGGAAATTCTTGGCCGAAACCGATACCGAAAATAGGAAACAGTTGGCCGAAAACCGAATGCCGAAAGGCCGAAAATTATTAATAGAAATATATATATATATATATATAATGTATACATTTTTTACCAATGTTGTTCAGCTACCTGATTATGGAAATAGACATGATTATGGCAAAACTTAACTTAAATAATAATCACTATTATGGGTCCATAAAACATTTATTCAGCACTTTTGAATGCATAGAGTACATTTATATATGTCATGTATTATTGCTAAAAAACATGATATCGCAGTCTTAGTGTCGCCAACTCGTTTCTAATATGCAAAGACAACAAATGCGTCTATGATGTATTTTCGATCAGACGAGATCTCTCTCCCGTCTGTGTGCGAGGGGGGCGGGGCAGTTTACACACACGCAGCTGCTACATGCAGCGGAGCACACTGCGGAGATGGCGGAGAGAACGCGCTCCGAGGTGTGGTTAAACTTTACCCGTCTCGATGTGGAGAATACTTGTTACCATAAGTGCAATAAGAGTTTAGCATGTAAGCACGAGCAATTTGTCTAAACATTTAGCAAAAGTGCACCGCATGCAGACGGAGGAATGTACCGGGTTCGACCGTCTTTCTAGCAGCTCTGTAGCTCCATCACGAGTAACGTTTCCACGTCAGGTGTTATGTATGCTAGCAGCAACACACGGAGTTAACTACATGATACAAACATGGGTTAATGATTAGAGGAAACTGAGTTATTTAGTTTGTTAAAATTTCAGCTATTCAGCTATTAATACGATTTGTTAAAGGCTCAGGGCAATCTCGATGACAAAGGTCAATGTCCCCCCCCCCCTGTGAGTCAGCCGCGAGCATGGTCGCCGCGTCTTTATTACGTCATCACAACAACACGTTAGGTTACCAACGTAAGCCTGTTCTGACATTCGGTGATATTTTTCCGGTGCTAAAACCCTTTCGGCCGAAAGCCGAAAGGGCCTTTTTAACCATTTTCGGCCGATAATTTTCGGTGGCCGAATATTCGGTGCATCCCTAGTTTTTATTGAGAATTAGCCACTTTTAAAATTACCTTCACGTTTCTATCATGGTTTTTTTTCTTCTATAAGCTGCTGTTGTGAAGTTGTACATATATTAAAACCCTACTTTCTTCAACTTAACATGCAGAAAGACGTGTTTGTGCAGATCCATTAATCTCTCTCTCTCTGCAGAAACCTCCCAGAGTCTCCTCGCTGGCTCTTCTCTCAGGGTCAGACCGACCGAGCTGAAGAGGTAAATACACTCCAATAAATCTGATATATGGGTCCGTTTTAGTGAATATAAAACGCTCGTGCTGTACGCTGTGTTTGAACCATTGAAGGTAAAACAAAAAGGGAGAGGGATAGTAGACAATACCTTAAAGGAAAAGTGGATTATTTTCTGATTCAAGTGTTAAAATTATCATAAACATTACAGTCAACAATGTTAGTGTTTTCTTTGTTTTTGGCAAGGACCCAAAAGGCTTCACTTTGCAAAGTCAGATCAGATAATATTTGTTTATCTCCCTTCAATAGTGAGTTTTTATTACTTTAATTTCAATGGATGTGCAAGTCTTCTTCTCATGAATTTACTGATGAGGCAGGAGAGTAATTCTTACATAAAACCTTGGTTACCTTGGTTGCTGATTGGCTAATGGTTACACAAGACAAAGCATCGTTATGACATCATAAAGTGGCCAAAATCTGATCAGCTCATTTTCAGACAGGTTTTTATAGAAATGGATCAAAAAGAGAGAGAATCTTTGTTCCTGAAACTTTCAGAGTCTCTTTCCACAGAGGGGACACATGTTGATGAAGAAGAGACATGAAGAAGAGGGGACACATGTTGATGTAGAAGAGACATGAAGAAGAGGGGACACATGTTGATGTAGAAGAGACATGGAGAAGAGGGGACACATGTTGATGTAGAAGAGACATGAAGAAGAGGGGACACATGTTGATGTAGAAGAGACATGGAAGAAGAGGGGACACATGTGATGTAGAAGAGACATGAAGAAGAGGGGATACATGTTGATGTAGAAGAGACATGAAGAAGAGGGGACACATGTTGATGTAGAAGAGACATGAAGAAGAGGGACACATGGTTGATGTAGAAGAGACATGGAAGAAGAGGGGAACATGTGATGTAGAAGAGACATGAAGAAGAGGGGACACATGTTGATGTAGAAGAGACATGAAGAAGAGGGGACCACATGCTGATGTAGAAGAGACATGAAGAAGAGGGGACACATGTTGATGTAGAAGAGACATGAAGAAGAGGGGACACATGTTGATGTAGAAGAGACACTGGAAGACGAGGGGACACATGTGATGTAGAAGAGACATGAAGAAGAGGGGACACATGTTGATGTAGAAGAGACATGAAGAAGAGGGGACACATGTTGATGTAGAAGAGACATGGAGAAGAGGGGACACATGTTGATGTAGAAGAGACATGAAGAAGAGGGGACACATGTTGATGTAGAAGAGACATGAAGAAGAGGGGACACATGTTGATGTAGAAGAGACATGAGAAGAGGGGACACATGTTGATGTAGAAGAGACATGAAGAAGAGGGGACACATGTTGATGTAGAAGAGACAGAAGAAGAGGGGAACCATGTTGATGTAGAAGAGACATGAAGAAGAGGGGACACCTGTTGATGTAGAAGAGACATGGAGAAGAGGGGACACATGTTGATGTAGAAGAGACATGAAGAAGAGGGGACACATGTTGATGTAGAAGAGACATGAAGAAGAGGGGACACATGTTGATGTAGAAGAGACATGAAGAAGAGGGGACACATGTTGATGTAGAAGAGACATGAAGAAGAGGGGACACATGTTGATGTAGAAGAGACATGAGGAAGAGGGGACATATGGTGATGTAGAAGAGACATGAAGAAGAGGGGACACATGTTGATGTAGAAAATACATGAAGAAGAGGGGACACATGTTGATGTAGAAGAGACATGAAGAAGAGGGGACACATGTTGATGTAGAAGAGACATGAAGAAGAGGGGACACATGTTGATGTAGAAGAGACATGAAGAAGAGGGGACACATGTTGATGTAGAAGAGACATGAAGAAGAGGGGACACATGTTGATGTAGAAGATATATGATAGGTCCCCTTTAAGGTAAAGCAAAAACATAAGGAGGAGCAAGGAGATAGTTGACCAATAATATTTTTCTAAAGGAAGAAAGTGGGATATTTGCTGATTAAAGTGTTAAAAATTATAATAGAAATTACAGTTAACAATGTTAGTGGGTATTTGTCGTGGCAAGGACTCTTTTTTATGTCGGATCTGATAATACTTGTTATTTTCCCTTCAAAAGTAGGTTGTTTTTTTCGAGACTGAAGTCGTGAATTTATTGGAGAAAAACCCAAGATTTGAACCAATCACAATATGCTTTATGCCACAACTAAGTGCTGTAAACCATGTTGACGTGTTTATAAAAATATAGGCAAGAACGAGAATCTTTGAAACATCTGAAACTCTTTGATAAAGCTGCTGTGATATGTTTCTGTCCGGTCTTTTAAAGGTGTTGCGCTACATAGCTCTGAGGAACGGAAACCCCTCTAAAAACCTGACGCTGCGCCGCGCCGCTAAAGGCCGTAACCATGGCAACAGAGGAGCAGGGGTCTTGCAGTTATGGATCCATCCCGTCCTCCGCCTCAGGACCATCGTGCTCATGTATGTCTGGTGAGTGTTCCTCCACCACAGAAGAAGAAATAAACACATGCATCACGGGGCTGAAACGGCTCAAATCAGAGCGGTTACTTCCACTACTTTAACTCAAATATTACTACTAGAAATACTGTTGCTTCGGTCATTTTTCACTTATACTTAATGTCATTTTCTTTACATTCAAAGCTTTAATATAGGTTTTGATGAAGCTGGTTTTTGTGTTTTGGCCATTGAAGGTAAAAAAAAGTCAAGGGCTGATATGCCAAGAAGTCTTTTCCAAGAAAAACATATTCTCCATATTATTATATTATTATTATCTGATTTCTGAAGTTAGATCAGATAACGTACCAGCTTTGAGAACACTTTAATGATCAATCATTATAAAACACATCATATGCAGTTGCAAGAAAAAGTATGTGAACCCTGTGGAATTACCTGGATTTCTGCATAAGTTGGTCAGAGGAAGCCACTGCTGTCCACGTTTGAAGGTTGCAAAAGAGCACCTGGATGTTCCACAGCACTACTGGCAAAATATTCTGTGGACAGATGAAACCAAAGTTGAGTTGTTTGGAAGGAACACACAACGCTATGTGTGGAGAAAAAAAGGTACAGCACACCAACATCATAACCTCATCCCAACTGTGAAGTATGGTGGAGGGAGCATCATGGTTTGGGGCTGCTTTGCTGAAAAATGAATTCTCAAGTTTATCAAGACATTTTGCTGGAGAACTTAATCTGTCCACCCATTGAAGCTCAACAGAAGATGGGTGATGCAACAGGACAACGACCCAAAGCACAGAAGTAAATCAACAACAGAATGGCTTCAACAGAAGAAAATACGCCTTCTGGAGTCTCAACCATCTCAACCCAATTGAGATGCTGTAGCATGACCTCAAGAGAGCGATTCACACCAGACATCCCAAGAATATTGCTGAACTGAAACAGTTTTGTAAAGAGGAATGGTCAAATTCCTCCTGACCGTTGTGCAGGTCTGATATGCAACTATAGGAAACGTTTGGTTGAGGTTATTGCTGCCAAAGGAGGGTCAACCAGTTATTAAATCCAAGGGTTCCAGCCTGCACTGTGAATGTTTACATGGTGTGTTCAATAAAAACATGAAAACATATAATTGTTTGTGTGGTATTAGCTTAAGCAGACTGTGTTTGTCTATTGTTGTGACTTAGATGAAGATCAGAACACATTTTATGACCAATTTATGCAGAAATCCAGGTAATTCCAAAGGGTTCACATACTTTTTCTTGCAACTGTATATTATTCTGAAATGGACCAATCTGCACAACGACTACTTTCACTGTCGCTACTTTAACTATATTTTGATGACAATACTTTTCTACTTTTACTTGAGGAACATTTTGAATGCAGGACTTTTACTGTAACAGAGTATTCCTACACTCTGGTACTTCTACTTTTACTCAAGTACAACATCTGAGTACTTCTACTTTTCTCAGTACAAGATCTGAGTACTTCTACTTGACTCAAGCACAAGATCTGAGTACTTCTACTTTTACTCAAGTACAAGATCTGAGTACTTCTACTTTTACTCAAGTACAAGATCTGAGTACTTCTACTTTTACTCAAGTACAAGATCTGAGTACTTCTACTTTTACTCAAGTTACAAGATCTGAGTACTTCTACTTTACTCAAGTTCAAGATCTGAGTACTTCTACTTTTACTCAAGTACAAGATCTGAGTACTTCTACTTTTACTCAAGTTCAAGATCTGAGTACTTCTACTTTTACTCAAGTACAAGATCTGAGTACTTCTACTTTACTCAAGTACAAGATCTGAGTACTTCTACTTTTATTCAAGTTCAAGATCTGAGTACTTCTACTTTTACTCAAGTTCAAGATCTGAGTACTTCTACTTTTACTCAAGTACAAGATCTGAGTACTTCTACTTTTACTCAAGTACAAGATCTGAGTACTTCTACTTTTACTCAAGTTCAAGATATGAGTACTTCTACTTTTACTCAAGTACAAGATCTGAGTACTTCTACTTTTACTCAAGTTCAAGATCTGAGTACTTCTACTTTTATTCAAGTTCAAGATCTGAGTACTTCTACTTTTACTCAAGTTCAAGATCTGAGTACTTCTACTTTTATTCAAGTACAAGATCTGAGTACTTCTACTTTTACTCAAGTACAAGATCTGAGTACTTCTACTTTTACTCAAGTTCAAGATATGAGTACTTCTACTTTTACTCAAGTACAAGATCTGAGTACTTCTACTTTTACTCAAGTTCAAGATATGAGTCCTTCTACTTTTACTCAAGTACAAGATCTGAGTACTTCTACTTTTACTCAAGTTCAAGATCTGAGTACTTCTACTTTTACTAAAGTACAAGATCTGAGTACTTCTACTTTTACTCAAGTTCAAGATATGAGTCCTTCTACTTTTACTCAAGTTCAAGATCTGAGTCCTTCTACTT
>NW_022991333.1:20000-87500 GCF_902827175.1 Gymnodraco acuticeps | reverse complement strand
CTATCGCACCATGTGGAGGAGAACGAGCACTTTCTGATCAACACTTTAAAAGTTATTTGTTATTTTCTGCGGGGAAAGACTCAAACCATCATTATTTTTCCGAGGCTGATTACCAAAGAAAGCCAAAACTGGATTAATGTTTTGTGAAGTATCTCCAGTTATGCTCCAAGACAAGAACGTTTAAACAAAAAGATAGACAGAGAACAACTGTATTTCAGATAGAGATGAAACCTCAAGTTCCACACAGATGGTGTAATTTACAATATATTGGTATTTAATGATGCTATATTGGTTTAAATGGCATCCTGGTATATAAAGGCATGGTGCCGGTGTTATGGTAAGGTAGACTATGGTTCGGTATTACACTGCATATAATGGTATAATATAGTTAGAGCATGATATGGTAAATAGTTCAGACACATAGTGGTTTCATATAATGACAGTAAACTAGGTTCGTAATGGCTTTGCTATGACATGTTATTGAGATGCAAAGTCCTTCCTCTTCTGTGTTCCCTAATATTTTCTGATCAATAATTCACGTTGTTGTGTGCTCGTTAGTTTCTGCTCAGACAGAGTCTTGAAAACTTCACATTTTTATTGTTTTGAGGCTGATTACCGAAGATGACTATTGAGAAAAAACTGAAAGTCCCCAATTTTTGTTTTCTGAAATATCTTGGAACTTTGGCCTGAAGAAGATCGTTAAAACCAACTAAGACAAAACAATAGGCTCAAATACTGAAGAAAAACGATGTATTGGACAGAAATGAATTATACACACTGTATTTGTGCATAATGACTTTGTATTAGATGGCATAACGGTATTAATTGCATATTTGGATATTTAATGGTATGTGTTGGAATGGCGATGGTATAATATGGTTTGGTTTGATATTGTAAAGCATGTTTAATATGGCATTATATGGTAAATGGTTAAGATGCGTATTGGTTTCATTTGTTACATTGGAGTAAATGATGGTATAATATGGTTTGGAATGGTATTATACGGCATATCATTGTATATTATAGCATAATAGTTGAGATACATGGTGGTTTATAATGGTATATTTGGGTACATAATAATAATAATAATAGATTTAATTTGTTAGCGCTTTTACAGGTGCTCAAAGACGCTTTACATATATTACATGTCACTTGTTAGACGCTTTTATCCAAAGCGACTTACATACTCAATACTGTGGGCAATCCCCACTGGAGCACTTTGGGGTGAAGTGTCTCAGGGACACAACGACATGCTGACTGCAGTGGGGTTTGAACCTGTGACCTCCTGATCCGAATACCAACTCACAACCCACTGCACCACACGCCTCCCTATATATAGTGAAGATTAAATAAAATAAAGGAACAACAAATACATAGTTAAAGTTAAAGTCAAATAATACAAAAACAATCACACATTAAAAGCCAGATTGAAGAGGTGAGTGTTTTGAAGGTGGTGAGGTCAGTGCAGTCTCTGATGGGTTGTGGGAGTGAGTTCCAGAGGGAGGGGGCAGCGACGGAGAAGGCTCTGTCCCCCCAGGTCCGGTGATTGGTGCGGGTGGGGATGGAAAGGAGGTTGGCTTCTGATGAGCGGAGGCAGGTGTGTGGTGGTGCAGCAGGTCTGTGAGGTAGGGGGGGGGCTGGTTGTTGAGGGCTTTGTGAGTAATCAGGAGGACTTTGAAGTTGATATACATACATATACATACATGAAGGTATATTATTCTTAAGTTTGTTAACAACATATATACTGTATACTGTAGTACATTATAGCATGATGTGGAACATGATACATGGTGGATTAGTTTGGTACATTGAGGTATAGAAACACATATTAAGGCTTGGTACGGTTTATTGAAATGCAGAGTCAGTCCTCTTCTGGTTTTCCTCCATTGACTATGGAGGGAAAAAGCGAGGGATGAGGAGAAAAACCATAGAAGAAGAAGAAGAAGAAAGGGAGAGGCTAATGCAGCCTGATGTATGAATCACAGGCGGAGGTAATTGAGAGGCGGCGCGAGAAACTATCCTCCATCACTGTCTTCTCCCCTCCATCCCTCTCTCTGTAAACACTGCTACTGTACCGCCTGAATATTAATGCTCTGATTCACCCTGTGTGTGTGTGTGTGTGTGTGTGTGTTTGTTTGGATATAAAGTGACTTATGGTGCAAGTGTCCTTACAAGAGTTGGTGTTGTTGTTCTTGTTGCTGGCAGCAGTGGAAGTGTTTGTGTGTTCTTTGGCTGACACTATCACTTAGTTCATACTCAAGATGGTTATGGGAATGGGTCAATATTTCAAGAAAATGTTCTTAGCGCTCTCGTTTTCCCCAGAGACGGATGAGACGATGGATGTGTGTTTTGTTCTTAGGTTAGCTTAGCACGAAGACGTGAAGCAGGGGAGACACTTTTTGCCATATAGAGTTTGATCTTGAAGGGATAGTTTGGCAGCAGCTATTGTATTTCAGAAACCTTATCAAATCAATGTTAATGTAGAATCTGTTAGGAAAAATCTCACTCGTCACCAACTTGAGCTTCAACCTCAGGATCCATGTATCTGTGATCCTCTCCAGAATGGAAGGAGTCATCACATACAGAGCATCAAGTTCCTGAACAGTGTCCTTCACATGCTGATATCCAAGAGAGGGAGTTACCCAGTCACAAGATGGAGGGGTACCGGTTGTCATGTACAAAATACTGAGTTGTTTCTAAAAATGTTGGCTTTTTCTAAAAATCTAAAAATTATCACTTTTTCTAAAAATTATCACTTTTTTCTAAAAATCTAAAAATTCTGACTTTCCAAAAATTGAAATTCTCACTTTCTCAAAATTTGGACTTTTCTCAAAATCTCAAAAATGTTGACTTTCTCAAAAAAAATCTAAAAATTCTCACTTTTTCTAAAAATCTCAAAATTCTCACTTTTTCTAAAAATCTCAAAATTATCACTTTTTCTGAATACTTAATGTTAATAATCACTGGTCCCCGGCTTGAGCTTCAACCTCAGGATCCATGTATCTGTGATCCTCTCCAGAATGGAAGTAGTCATCACATACAGAGCATCAACTAGTTCCTGAACAGTGTCCTTCACATGCTGATATCCAAGAGAGGGAGTCACACAGTCACAAGATGGAGGAACAGAAAGCAGTATTCAATGTTTACTTCAGATTAGCTCCACGTCAGAAATGAGCATGCTTGATGTCTCTCTCCATAGAGGCTGAATCATCATGTTAATCACATAGCTATCATATGCCTCAAACAGTCCTGATGCTCTTCTAGGTAATCACACATCCTGTCATGTTCACAGCTACAGTTGAGATACCTTTGTTATCACGTTACTCTCATGTTGGAAGAGGACGTTCAGTACTTTCCCAACAGAATCCATTGACCAAAACAGTAACAGAGGTGCAGTGATGACTGCAGTTTTCATACAAGGAAGTTAGCATCTTAAGGGCTTCCACAAACAGCCAATGGGGTTTCTCCATTGGCTGTTACCCACTTTAAGCCATTGTTGTTTTTAAATTCACGACAGAACCTGATATTTGATAAACTTACAGTAACCTTACAGTTTTAGTCACTAAATGTGTCAGATAAATGTAGTATATTTAGCTTAGAAAGTTGCATTAAAAGAAAACTCAATTTCCTTGTCTCTTTTGATGAAGCTAGGGTAGCAGTTTCCCCCCCGCTACCAGTGTTTGTGCTAAAACGTTTTAGGGTTTATTATAAACCAAAATGAACCTACTATCTATCCTCTCTCTGGATACAACACCTCCTAAAATGCTGCACTGTTACTTCAACAGAGCAGTTTGACCACACACACACACACACACACACACACACACACACACACACACACACACACACACACACACACACACACACACACACACACACACACACACACACACACACACAGATAATTGGATAATAAGTTAGAGGGCATTGTGTCTTTTTATCGGTTTAATTTATTTTCCTGTTTATCATAAAGTGTTTCTCTCCTCTCTCCGACGCGGCTCATTATTCACTCACACACTAATCACTAAATACTCTGTAACATAAAACAATAATGATAACACACAGCAGTCAATATCTGTAACATCGGGAGCACTTTAACACACACTCAATCTCTCGTTATAACTCACTGACGATGTGAGGCTCTACGGCGGCAACGGGATGCTCTGTGGCCGTAGAGTGGTTGGCATGGATACACACACACATGCACACACACACCACGCACACACACACACACACACACACACACACACACACACACACACACACACACACACACACACACACACACACACACACACACACACACACACACACACACACACACACACACACACACACACACACACACTGCTGACATACCTGAGATTTCACCGTTGTTGTCGTGGATCCTAAAACTCTTAATGGACCATTTTTGTAGTTTTGTCCTCAACTCATTATTCAACTTATTTATTTATTAAAGGCATTGTTTATATTAACATGCAGCCCAACAACAATTAATTACAGCAACACTGGGTTAAAAGTCAACAAATACAAAGTAACTAGACTAAAAACTAAGGTTTACGTGACCAGGGCTCAATAATAATGTGCCAAACTCCAGATTCATTTATTTTAATAGAGATTAACCAGAAAATGTTTTTTGTTGTTATTTGAAAAACACTGTGAAAATGGATTTTACGAGGGTTTAGTTAGCTTCAAGTTAGCATCACGATAAACGTATTTATCAAAGAAAAATGACATCATAGTTTACATCTCACTTCCTGTTTCCGTCTTACTGTCCATAGTTTTTGTTGAATTTTGTTTTTACTTTCACTTCAGATAAAGTGTTTAAGAGATAACATATTATCTAATTATGACTCTTAATAGATGTGTTTCATTGCTGTTATCTCGACTGGAGTTTAAATAACATTTGACATGCAGTAAAGTGAGTTTTCCACAATCATTTCCCAATAAGACCTTAACTGATCTATGTCCAGCTGTGGCTCCTCTTAAAAACACATGTCTGAAAATTCTGGATTCACTAAATAGAAAAGCAGACACTGTGGTTTTCATTCCCTTCTTTGTCTCTGGCCCTAAAAAACATTGTTATTAACCGCCGGCTGACAAACCTCAGCTTCCTAGCGGTAAACATGTTCCTGCCTCAGACCGCACATTAAAGAACGAGGAGGAGCTGCTGCTGCCGCGGCAACGCTTTAATTAACGAGCAGAAAGTGGGCTCAAAGTGGAGATACTGCAGACACTGTTAACACAACATCTCTATATCCCTGCTTTAGTGACACCTAGTTCTACCGGCCCTTTAATTAACTACTCATTTCAGACCGAACTTCTGCTGGTCGATTCTCAGGAACTCTCCGGGAGAGCGATGTGTAATTTGGTGGTAGGAAAAAGCCTTAAATTGGTTGAGAACCGCCTCATTATCTTTGAGTTTTAATGGACATTTTCTTGCAGAAGTAATAAGAGAACTGCAGAAACTCATAACAGCTGATTTATTTATTTAAATGACAGAGGGTGTGTAGGAAAATGTGTGGCAATCGTTAAAACAATGCTATCTTGATTACTATTTGTATGTATCAGCGGTCTTAAGAATTGCTTGGTTGATTCCTGGATATAATATACATATATTATAATATAAAAGATAATTGTGATTATTTCAATAAACAGGTAAGACCAGGATCTATAAAAGGGGGCAACACATAACAATACCATTAAGGTTGTAGTAAAAACTAGCAAACCTTTATTTAATATCTCGAAGAAAAGGGAATGAGCTCCTCAAACTGTTTTTTACCGTTAGTCTCAAAAGATTAAGGAAACACAAATGTATTCACATCATAGATTTATTATGACAATGCCTCAGTGTTCATTGTAACACAAACTCACCTGTTATCCACCGTCTTTACCTTATTGTGCCGTTCCTCCCTGAATATAAAGGTTTAGCAAGTGGGCAGAAACAGGATGAAGCAACCGCACGTTTCAATATGCGTTTTTAGGGGGTTAGTGTTTCCCATCAGAAGAAATTCCAAAGTATTTCCCAACATTCCCAGAAAACAAGACGGAACGTTTGTTCAGTCGGCACCAACTGTTGGATAAAGTGAGAGTGCTTTCAGAGAGCCTGTTTAAAGCCAGGGTCAGAGGTCAGAGGAAAAATGTGGGAGTGAGAATGACTTTTTCTACTATTAAAAACAGAAGAGATAAACCTGCATGTAAAACACATAAATCAGACTATTGAGAAACCTGTTGTATCAGAAGAATGTGCAATCAAAAGATAACATGACATATTCAAGTTAAAGGGGAGCTTTCATGCAAAATGCACTTCTTGATGTCTGTTATACATCAACATATGTCCCCGGTTTGTCGGGGAACTCATGCAGCGTCAGGAAATAAAACCCTCTCTCTTTTCCTCCGTACCCAAATCTCTAAAAACGGGCTACAACGGAGCTGATCCAGATTTGCGTCCGATATGACGTAATATCTGAAATGTGGATCCACGGCCCAATCAGAAACGTTGCTATCAGAAACAATGCCCGACTGTTTTGGACGTAATATGGTCGGTGTTTACATTAGCATCGCTAACACTCAGAGCTAACCTGTACTGGAGAGCATGTGCGTGAAGAAGCAGGAAGTAAAAAGGAACTCACCTTATGGTATAACCGGCAAGAGAGAAAGCCTTTGAGCTCCAAACTGTTTCAGAGAGAATCCTTGATGATCCATGATATGGCGTTTCATCACGGCAGCATTTAGTTTAGACAGTAGCTGCCGGGTCCCGCATGAGCTCAGACCCCTCCTCTTCATTTTTTTTAAAGCTTTATCCCCTAAATCAGCACTTTAGAAACAGGAAGTGAAATAGAGGGATATGAGGCATGGCTAGAATGGGTGATCTGTTTGGTATTTGGAGCAAAACACTTCATAGACATGTTTTTTATATATTTCTATATATCTGAGACCTAAGCTATTGCCTAAAAGTAGCATGATAGGTGAGCTTTAAGTAAGGATGTGAATCACAGAAACAAATGAAGATATACAGGGTTTTTCTAGAGACATATAGTATGAGGGAAATACTGTGGCGCTGATCTTGTTTATAAGATATATAAATTCGAGAACATGACGCCCGTAAACAAGATGGCGCCGCGGACGTAAACAACAACGAGACGTCGGAGCTCCGTAAAGACAAAGCTGTCTCTGCCGTCTGACGCTCTGTTGACACCATTTTTATGTTTTTGGAGTAATTATACAGTTTTTGACGAACAGAAATATAGTTTTCCGGCATCACTTTAACATTTGATGGGGAACATCTGTATCCGGTGCAGACAAAATACCCTGATATGTGTAACTCATAAGTAAGTGTAAGAATCTGCAATAAAACAGAAAAAAAAAATATATATAAATAACAAGTTAAAGTAAGTTTAATATGCAATAAATAAAACAAAAATATGAATGTAAACATGAGAAGTTAAAGTAAGAATATGCAATTAATACAATACAAATATGAATATAAACATAATCGGTGCGCATTGCACTACAAACAATATATGACATGTATATTATAATTCATACAGTGGTGTATTAGTATCAATAAGATACTCACCGTGATGGGAATCGTCTCGGAAACTGGAGGGAAGAGGAAGGAGCTAGGTGTGTGTGTGTGTGTGTGTGTGTGTGTGTGTGTGTGTGTGTGTGTGTGTGTGTGTGTGTGTGTGTGTGTGTGTGTGTGTGTGTGTGTGTACTGTGTGTGACCTCACTTCGCACCTGCTGCTGTGTGAGAGGTGAGCAGAGAGTGCGTGCAGCAGGTTGGAGGTTTTTGTTGTGATGATGTGCCTTCAGTGTTTCTGAGCCTCAGGTGAGACCCTGTGGGAGGTCATGTGACACTGAGGGGGGGTCAGAGTGACGTACAGCAGGTGAGGGTCAGAGTGATGTACAGGTGAGGGTCAGAGTGACACTGAGGGGGGGTCAGAGTGACGTACAGGTGAGGGTCAGAGTGACACTGAGGGGGGGTCAGAGTGACGTACAGGTGAGGGTCAGAGTGACACTGAGGGGGGGTCAGAGTGACGTACAGGTGAGGGTCAGAGTGACACTGAGGGGGGGTCAGAGTGACGTACAGGTGAGGGTCAGAGTGACGATCTCTGCAGGTGGTTTCACTTTCTCCAGGTGCAGGAGGAAAAAGTACTGGGAGCTATGACTTGAGTAAAAGTAGCCATAAGAAATTGTAAATATACTCTGTTATAAGTCTTGCATTCAAAAATCATACTTAAATCAAATAAATAGTAAAATAAATAGATAAAGAAAGAAAGAAAAAATATAATTAAAGAAAAACAAATTAATTAAAAATAATACAATAAAAATAATATAAAAAAAGTATTACTTAAATAACTAAATAATAATAATAAATAATTTCATCAAAAATTATAATAAAATAAAAACAAGAATATTACAAATAATGATTCTCTTTAGAACAAATAATAATACAAAAAGGTATTTGCATCAAAATGTACTTAAAGTACCATACTCTTAAATATACACTGTTACAAGTTAAAGACCTGCATTCAACGCTTTACTTAAATAAAGAAAAAACATTTAATGTTAATAATAATATATCATTGTTTAATCCCAAATGGTTTCAAATCCTTCTGACTGTTTTCCTGTTTTACTAACATCCTCGAACACAAGTCTGTTGGGGTTCAAGTGCATCTTCATTTGTGCGTCTCCAACATGTTTTTTCCTCCATTGTTGGATTTATGATTCCTCTCTACTTTTATTGACGTGATGAAGATGAGTTTCCTTCGATGTGATTCTGCTGCTCGGCTGCTGCCATCTCTCCTCCTGCCTGCTGCTGATTAGACTTGACGTTAGCATTAGCATTAGCTTGTCCAGCCGTTCCCTATGGGCCTGTTGTCTCTCTTGGCTAGCCCCAGCAGTCTTGGCAAGCTAGCAGCTAATCCAGACTGGATGCTAATGAACTCTGGCCGGTGTCCACCTCGTTCCTGCAGAGACGTCTGTTTCTGTAAAGCCCAGCGGCTAACCGGCTAACATGCCATGGCTAACACCGGCCAACACAGAAGGACGCACAGAAACACAAACCACCTGGAGCAAAGCTAACTGGGCTTCTGCTAGCTGTTAGCCGCTAATAGGGGAACAGGCTTAGTGTTAACCCCAAGCTGTGCACTGAATTCACTGCACAATACAAGTATGAATAGGTTTTTAAAAGTAGTTGTTTTAGGTTCCAAAGAGAAAAGTATTTACCTCCAAAAACGAGCTAATAAAGTTAAAACCATTAGCATGTTATTGAGACCGTTTTGGACATATAGCCCTGGATTCTTGCCAAACAAACACACATACCTTATCTTTTCCAAACATTGTGCCATCCTGAGGTATTTGTCTGTTAGTAAGGTGGATTCTTCGATCATTTTACGCATACAAAAAAATGCAGTTTTTGCTGTCATACTGCTATTTATAGTCATCCATTTCAATTTTCCCATTGCAAATGTCCAATTTTGGGAAGCTCAGAGGCCATTTTTGTATATTTCTGTGCTGGTGAAATCCATTCCTCCTGCTGCATGGATCATTTTCTCACTCATTGTGTCGCACCTGGACAACGTTATCACTCCTTCAACACATTTCAATCACTTTATTTCAATTTTCTCTTACAATATATGCACGAAAACACCAAGGCAAATCCATTTAAACCAACCAGAAGCAGCGTAGATCCGTCGTAAATGTAAGGTTTGAGCAGTAAAATTAGTTACAAAAATGTGGGTTTGCTACATCAATTAAAACCCAACTGGACCTTTTAATGAATCCGTATCCGCTCCCAAGAATGTTTCTGCGTCAGTTTTTCCTTCCTGTTTCTGTTTGTCTTTATTTAGACATTAGACATAATTGTATTCCCACAGCAGACGCTCCTCTCGCACAAACACAGAAACACCGAGCAGCCTTTTCCTTCCCTCGATTGTTCCCAGACAATCGCTCCTCATCGCTCCGCTGCTGCCACTATTTATACTTCACACACATATAGAGGAACACATGCATGCATATGGACCTCACCTGCACACACACACACACACACACACACACACACACACACACACACACACACACACACACACACACACACACACACACACACACACACACACACACACATATATATATATACCATGTATCCATCACTTCAGGGGACATTACATTGACTTACATGCATTTCCTGGAGACTTATCCTAACCTTAACCATAACCAACACATGCCTAACCCTAACCCTAACTCTAACCAAGTCTTCACCCTAAAATGAATGATCCACCTTATGGGGACCTCCAATTTGTCCCCATAAGGGAGGCGAGTCCCCACACGTGACTGTGTAAACAGATCTAGGTCCCCACAAGTATAGTAATGCTAGGCCACACACACACACACACACACACACACACACACACACACACACACACACACACACACACACACACGCACACACATGGAGTGA
The DNA here is from genome assembly GCF_902827175.1 of Gymnodraco acuticeps. Taxonomy (NCBI): domain Eukaryota; kingdom Metazoa; phylum Chordata; class Actinopteri; order Perciformes; family Bathydraconidae; genus Gymnodraco; species Gymnodraco acuticeps. Next base: position 77,035 of record NW_022991333.1, on the reverse strand, counting down.
GTAACTGATCCCTCCACAATAGCTGAGCTGCAGACAGACTGTGATTTATGGCCTCCGTGTATAGAGGGTGGGGGTCTGTGACTGTCTGCACACTCAGGAGAGGAGGAAGAAGTACACAGTGAAAATAGGGATACTGTGCACTTCGTACACATGCATCAGGTGCAGCTAAATGTGCTATAACATCACAATTTAAAACACTAATACAACACTTTATGATACAAATAAAATACAAATAAGGCATTAATAATACTCATTTTATTTTAAGTCAAATGATTTATACACCAACTCTTGCTAATACAAAGATAACATAGATACGTCTTAAACCTAAATACAAAAAAAAAGAATAAAGTAGTTATACAAGCTAAATAAGTTTAAGCTGAATTATTTTTTATATATATAAACAAAGTTAAAATATGCATTAAAGAAAACCTAATAAATAGTTTTTTACACAAACATAAAGAATTAAATGTTCAACACAAGACAACAAAAGACATTATAGTTTCTTTGATGCCAAGTAAGTGAGATAGATAGAGCAGCAACATAATGGAAAACGTGTTGAATGACCTTTATTAGGGCGGTGGTCTTGTAAACTAGTTGATGTCTGGTTTGACAGCCTCTGGAGAACCTCTCATGTGGAGGAGGGTCCGTTCAGCCGGTAAACCTTCACAGGCTTTAGGAGCTTAAACAGACACAGCGTTTACTAGAGTTTTTAGTATTTCTAAAGATTTAATATCTGATATCTGCTCCTCGCTGACACTGGGAGGTACATCTCTTTGTTTATGACCTGTTTCTGTCTCTCCTCAGACTAGCTAACTTTACATTCTCACAGCCAGGAAGTGTCGCTGATGTGAAAGGGATTGTGGGTAATGTAGTCTCATAAACACAATCAGAAAGATTAACTGTGAGTCAAATGTCGTACTCTAAGCAGAACTGTACTGAACAGCAGCTTTGTGTCAGGGTGTGTGTGTGACTGTAAGTTCATCAACGTACACACACACACACACACACACACACACACACACACACACACACACACACACACACACACACACACACACACACACACACACACACACACACACGAAGCTTGAACAAAAAGCTGTTTGATGCTCTTGTCTCTCCCACATTTCGAATCTCGCAGTCTGTGAAGGAAATTCGCAAGAGATAGATAAAAACACCCTGTCATCCCTTTTGAAGTGTGTGTGTGTGTGTGTGTGTGTGTGTGCGTGTGTGTGTGTGTTTTGAGTGTGTGTGAGGCGGGGGGGTGGTATGGGGATGAACAGAGGATAAAGTGAAGACTAAAAAAATATAGACTTGTGTGTGTGTGTGTGTGTGTGTGTGTGTGTGTTTGATCTAGTCACTGCCATATGTGGCAGACTGGATTAAAATGTAGAGCTCAGTGAGTCTTCACCTAAAACAGAGTAAATATAGGGATAGAAAATGTAGGGCGTATGCATATACTTGTATTGTTGTTGAACATTTCCTAATCTTTCAAAATAACTTAAGACCAAACTGTTTGGTGTTCGTTGGAGGCTTCGCTAAAATTGTGAAATGGCTCGTAAATGCATTCTATTCTATGTTAAGTTGTTAAATGAGGATTTCTGGATTCCCAAAATGTTCTTCATATTCTTTAGTGAAAATGATCATGATTTGTGATTTCCCCTTTTTTTGTCAGAAACCGTCATACTCGAAAAGTTGAAATTGACCCACTTCATGATTTCTCTCGGTTTTATGATCTTTTCGCTGAAATCAGGAGCGAAAAAAGCTTCACGCAGCAGTCAAAACTTCACACAGGAAAAGCTGGAAACTATTCTTCTTCGTCTCGTTGAAGCTGGACGACAGCCGAGCGAAGAAATCAAAACCAAATCTCCCCTCTCACATCTCTCCATCTTTTCATCCCTCCACCTTTCCCTCATGCTTTCATCCTCCCTCGCTCTGTCCTGCAGCCAATTATAAACCGGCTGCATTCCTGATGATGGAGGAGGAGGAGGAGGAGGAGGAGGAGGAGGAGGAGGAGGAGGAGGAGGAGGAGGAGGAGGAGGAGGAGGAGGAGGAGGAGGAGGAGGAGGAGGAGGAAGGAGGTGTTTTAGGGATTAACATACCAGAGCTGTCAGCTGAAAACCACCTCATCCTACTTTTAGCTATTGTCCTCCTTGTCCTCGCTCAATCTGAAGTTTTACCTGCTGGTTGTGAAACTGTAGAAAAAACGCTTTACAGTAAATGTCGACAAAACAGTCTGTAAAAGTACACACTAGAAACTGATATAAAAATTGAAATCATGTTCAAAAATGAAGATTCACCTGCAAACAAACACAACAAGCACAGACTTGACAAACGTATATAGATATATTTGAAAAGACATACAAATACCTCACTTTACATGATTTTAGAGTAGAAATACTTCAACTCAAGAAAGACATTGTTCTGAAACGGTCTGTGTTTATGCTCCTGTCGTCACTGAAGTACCGACATACCGACGTCGTTAAATCAGTAAGAATGTGGCTTTGTTTAAGTCACATGACGTTAACTTGAGTTTTGAAGATTGATTCAGCTGCTTGAGACTTTTCTGGAGACAGTGAATGGAGCGCTCTATGTTTCGAAGACATTAATGTTTGGTTTCCGAACTATTTGGGGACTTTTAAAATATGCACAAAACAGCAAAAGTGGTGATTTCCGCCATGGCTAAAGAAGACGTTGTTGGTATCTAGAGATAAGCCCCGCCTCCTCTCCGGTGCTTAGAGTGACGGGAGTGAACACCAATGATGGCGTGGTCAAACTCGTTCAACCTGTGGTGAATAATTGCCACTTTGAACGCACCATAAGACTTTTTAAATACCATGGTAGTTGTAATAGTCCTTTATGCTGTATACTTGATCGCATGTCATGGAGTGTAATAAGGTGTCCGTAGACCTTTCTATGAGACAACTGCATTTACCTAACAGGTCTTCAGCCATGGTACATATACACACTTCTAGATGCAGGCTTACATACACATACTATTCAGTATCACTCCGCGCCACATCAGTAACATCCCGATAGTATATGTGAGCGGCACTGTACGACAGTAGTGGAGCACCAGAACATGCTTCTGTAGTCAAATCCGTTCAGTCATAAATGCACATGAATACAAGAATACAGCAACAGTGCACAATGTGACACACATGCCCCCCCCCTCCCCATACCCCCCCCCCCTCACTTTGGGGGAGTGTTCGGGGTTTCCTGTCGGCCTGTCGGCTGTCGACGCCGTGTTCACTTTTGTCAGAGAGAGAGCAGCGGGGCAGCAAATTGAAAAAATACGAGCTGCAGAAGAAGATTTATTCAAGCTCTTTTCTCTGATCTCTCTGTGTGTGTGTGTGTGTGTGTGTGTGTGTGTGTGTGTGTGTGTGTGTGTGTGTGTGGGTGTGTGTGTGTGTGTGTGTGTGTGTGTGTGTGTGTGTGGCCCTTGAGTTCACTGGATTGCTGTGTCAGTGTCACTGTCGACACTACAGAGCTGTCACAACTACAGTTCTCTTTGTGAGTGTGTGTGTGTGTGTGTGTGTGTGTGTGTGTGTGTGTGTGTGTGTGTGTGTGTGTGTGTGTGTGTATGTGGTCCCCTTCTTGACAACACTGTAGTTTACCTGAGGCCATGGCTGAAGTGTGTGTGTGTGCGTGTGTGGCTCGATGTGAGTGCGTGCTCCAGAGTTATGGCTCCATGTGCTCTGCCAGTATAACACTAGATTTACTGGCTCAGTAAACACACACACACACACACACACACACACACACACACACACACACACACACCTGCAGGGCAGAGCAATGCAGGCGTACGACTTAACTCTGGGAACCAGATGAGAGACGCAGCTGACCTGTTTCATCTGGTGTGTGCGTGCGTGTATGTGTGTGAGTGTGTGTGTGTGTGTGAGTGTGTGTGTGTGTGTGTGTGTGTGTGTGTGTGTGTGTGTGTGTGTGTGTTGATGTGAAGCAGAGTGATATTGAGTGACAGATGCAGTGATACAGCTTGTTTCTGTTAGAAACAGGAGGAAGGTTAGAGTTTGCATCAGCAGACCTGCATGAATGTAGTTTTTGCACAGATTGTACTGAATATAAAAAAGAAATACACTAGCAGCGCTGGTTATTGGAGGAAATCTGCATTAGGTATTTCAAACTCTGTCCTGAAAACTAACCTCACATTTGATGACTTAAAGAGGTTAGTTTTCAGGTGTATATCAGTATGTAGTGTCTCTACTTTAAAGAGTCCTCTCCTGCTGATGTTCAGGTGTATATCAGTATGTAGTGTCTCTACTTTAAAGAGTCCTCTCCTGCTGATGTTCAGGTGTATATCAGTATGTAGTGTCTCTACTTTAAAGAGTCCTCTCCTGCTGATGTTCAGGTGTATATCAGTATGTAGTGTCTCTACTTTAAAGAGTCCTCTCCTGCTGATGTTCAGGTGTATATCAGTATGTAGTGTCTCTACTTTAAAGAGTCCTCTCCTGCTGATGTTCAGGTGTATATCAGTTTGTAGTGTCTCTACTTTAAAGAGTCCTCTCCTGCTGATGTTCAGGTGTATATCAGTTTGTAGTGTCTCTACTTTAAAGAGTCCTCTCCTGCTGATGTTCAGGTGTATATCAGTATGTAGTGTCTCTACTTTAAAGAGTCCTCTCCTGCTGATGTTCAGGTGTATATCAGTATGTAGTGTCTCTACTTTAAAGAGTCCTCTCCTGCTGATGTTCAGGTGTATATCAGTATGTAGTGTCTCTACTTTAAAGAGTCCTCTCCTGCTGATGTTCAGGTGTATATCAGTATGTAGTGTCTCTACTTTAAAGAGTCCTCTCCTGCTGATGTTCAGGTGTATATCAGTATGTAGTGTCTCTACTTTAAAGAGTCCTCTCCTGCTGATGTTCAGGTGTATATCAGTATGTAGTGTCTCTACTTTAAAGAGTCCTCTCCTGCTGATGTTCAGGTGTATATCAGTATGTAGTGTCTCTACTTTAAAGAGTCCTCTCCTGCTGATGTTCAGGTGTATATCAGTATGTAGTGTCTCTACTTTAAAGAGTCCTCTCCTGCTAATGTTCAGGTGTATATCAGTATGTAGTGTCTCTACTTTAAAGAGTTCTCTCCTGCTGATGTCCAGGTGTATATCAGTATGTAGTGTCTCTACTTTAAAGAGTCCTCTCCTGCTGATGTCCAGGTGTATATCAGTATGTAGTGTCTCTACTTTAAAGAGTCCTCTCCTGCTAATGTTCAGGTGTATATCAGTATGTAGTGTCTCTACTTTAAAGAGTTCTCTCCTGCTGATGTTCAGGTGTATATCAGTATGTAGTGTCTCTACTTTAAAGAGTCCTCTCATGCTGATGTTCAGGTGTATATCAGTATGTAGTGTCTCTACTTTAAAGAGTCCTCTCCTGCTGATGTCCAGGTGTGTATCAGTATGTAGTGTCTCTACTTTAAAGAGTCCTCTCCTGCTGATGTTCAGGTGTGTATCAGTATGTAGTGTCTCTACTTTAAAGAGTCCTCTCCTGCTGATGTTCAGGTGTATATCAGTATGTAGTGTCTCTACTTTAAAGAGTCCTCTCCTGCTGATGTTCAGGTGTATATCAGTATGTAGTGTCTCTACTTTAAAGAGTCCTCTCCTGCTGATGTCCAGGTGTGTATCAGTATGTAGTGTCTCTACTTTAAAGAGTCCTCTCCTGCTGATGTTCAGGTGTATATCAGTATGTAGTGTCTCTACTTTAAAGAGTCCTCTCCTGCTGATGTTCAGGTGTATATCAGTATGTAGTGTCTCTACTTTAAAGAGTCCTCTCCTGCTGATGTTCAGGTGTATATCAGTATGTAGTGTCTCTACTTTAAAGAGTCCTCTCCTGCTGATGTTCAGGTGTATATCAGTATGTAGTGTCTCTCCTGGGACATGTCTCCATGCTTTAATGTTCAAAAAGCTCTTTCTTTTCCTCATACTGCCTGCATTTGGGATTATTTTCTGTGGCAGATTAATCCACAGTGTCTATGAGAATGAACTAATATTTAAGTAGCCAGATTATTAGGGGAAGAAATGTGGAAATAATTGTGTTTTATTTTATAGAAATATTGCAATTGTGTTTAAATTATAGTTAAAACAAATCTTAACATTATTTTGGTGCTGTTGGTTTAAATCAGGATTTGTACCAAACATCGATTTTTTATTAAATCCGTAGAATACCTGGACTTTCCGTAGCTTCACAATACTTCATTCAGATATTTTCACTTATTTAGCCTTTTAACAAATATTGTGCTTACAGTGATTTAGATATTGCACAAGTCCATATTGTGATTTTGATAACATTTGGTCTGATCGTACAGCACTATGCACTTTATTAAAAAACACAGCTGCTGTGGGAACATGTATTTGCGTCTGCTGGTCAGCATTATTTTCATCTTTGAGGTTTATCTCATTCCCAGACATAGACATAGTTTTGCATACGGTCGGTCCGATGGAAACTCATTTCCCTGTTTCTTCATTTGGATTTATGTGGAGACTTTACATAAAGAAACACAGAGCTGCTGTTTGCCGACGCTTCACTTCATGTACTGCTCTCTGATCAGCGTCCATTATCAGTCATTACACACAAAACCGTGGAGGAGGATGTGTTTAGGTCATTGATGCAGGAAAGAGTCCTAAAAACCGGGCATGACTCAGCATTAGAGCACTTCCTGTTCCCTGGAAGTGAGTGGTTTCTAGTGTTTTTCGTTAGAAGCCTGAAATAATTTCTGTGGTTAACACAAGCTAAAGAGATGTTTGTTCTACGTCATAAAATACATCAGTAAATACTCCACTGGTGAATACAACAATTTTGGTTGCTAACAAGTGTCTAAATGACGCGACTAAACGTCATCACGGCCAACATTAGCCTCCTTTAGCTTAGCGGTGTTGACGTGAAGTCATGTGACCGTGCTGTAGTTCCTTTATAGCCCAACATTAGCCACCTTTAGCTTAGCGGTGGTGACGTGAAGTCATGTGACCGTGCTTCCTTTATAGCCCAACATTAGCCACCTTTAGCTTAGCGGTGGTGAAGTGAAGTCATGTGACCGTGCTGTAGTTCCTTTATAGCCCAACATTAGCCACCTTTAGCTTAGCGGTGGTGACGTGAAGTCATGTGACCGTGCTGTAGTTCCTTTATAGCCCAACATTAGCCACCTTTAGCTTAGCGGTGGTGACGTGAAGTCATGTGACCGTGCTTCCTTTATAGCCCAACATTAGCCACCTTTAGCTTAGCGGTGGTGACGTGAAGTCATGTGACCGTGCTTCCTTTATAGCCCAACATTAGCCACCTTTAGCTTAGCAGTGGTGACGTGAAGTCATGTGACCGTGCTGTAGTTCCTTTATAGCCCAACATTAGCCACCTTTAGCTTAGCGGTGGTGACGTGAAGTCATGTGACCGTGCTGTAGTTCCTTTATAGCCCAACATTAGCCACCTTTAGCTTAGCGGTGGTGACGTGAAGTCATGGGACCGTGCTGTAGTTCCTTTATAGCCCAACATTAGCCGCCTTTAGCTTAGCGGTGGTGACGTGCAGTCATGTGACCGTGCTGTAGTTCCTTTATAGCCCAACATTAGCCACCTTTAGCTTAGCGGTGGTGAAGTGAAGTCATGTGACCGTGCTGTAGTTCCTTTATAGCCCAACATTAGCCACCTTTAGCTTAGCGGTGGTGAAGTGAAGTCATGTGACCGTGCTGTAGTTCCTTTATATCACATGACACCGAGCTCCACGTGAGTTCATGCTTCCGCTCTCTTCCGCCCGGCTGCAGATACAGATCTCTGATCAGCAGTAAGAGTAAGAGCTTCATGCCCTGAATGAACTGAACAACATGTACTGTGTTGTGTGTACTTGTGACTGCTCCTTGTGGCTTTGTTTTTGAGATTTATGTTATTTGATTGTTCTTCGAGGCTGTGGAAGTACATTTCCCCCAACAGAGGACAATAAATTATCTATATGTATCCCTCCCTTTCCAATACCCCGTCCCACATCCCTCACTTTTCCCTTAAATACCTCCAGGAGGTCTGCAGGGTGTCACAGTGTGTCACACATTGGCCTCCAGAGCATTTCCACTTCACCACATGGATAATTACACTCAGCTCTGGGTGTGATGGTGCTGTAGTATCATGAGGTTAATGTCACAATACTTTATTTATCCCGGGGGAAATTGTGTTTTGTGATAGTTGCTCCATCCTTGAAAATATATATATTTTTAAAGTGTGCAATAAAATACATATATTAATATTAACATAACATTAAAATAAGAGATACAATTAAAACATTAAATACCATTTTTTTAAAAAACTTAAATGCAAATTTCTAACTAAAATATGTATATAAACATACACGGTTGAATTAAGTGTGCAATAAAAGTTAAAATAGAATACAAATATTTATAAAAACATTTAAAGTTTAATGAAAATGTCCAATAAAAGATCAAATATAATACATTTATTTATATAAACATAGGAAGTCAAAGTCAAATGTTCCATAATGTGAAACACTCCATGTATTTCTTAATTCAACACTATTGAAGTTAAAGGTGGAAGTGTTTTATCGCAGCGCTGCCCTCAATAACACATGGGACTGTGTTGGAAATAAAAGCTGCATGTCTTTAGTTTCAGGACAAACAACAGCAGATGTTCTGCTCATGTGTGCATGTGAGCATGTTATATGGAAACACACACACACACACACACACACACACACACACACACACACAGACACACACACACACACACACACACACACACACACACACACACAGACAACACACACACACACACACACACACACACACACACACACACACACACACACAGACACACACACACACACACACACACACACACACACACACACACACACACATACACACACACACACACACACACACACACACACACACACACATACACACACACACACACACACACACACACACACACACACACACACACACACACACACACACACACACACACACACACACACCTGGCCCAGACAATCACTGCCTGCAGCTTCATGCTCACAACCTCCACTCTGAGAGAAGGTAGAGGCAGAGAGGGAGTGCTGTTCTGACTGCAGGGCAGTTTTATTCCTGTACACACACACACACGCACGCACGCACGCACGCACGCACGCACGCACGCACGCACGCACGCACACACACACACACACACACACACTTTCTCTCTCTACCTCCCTTCGTCCCGGCTCCTCTCTCCCTCCATCTTTTTTTCCCTCATTCATATCCTCCACTCGAATCCAACACAGTTGGGTCGAATTATCGCTGGCAGCCGCTCCTCACGTGGGCCCAGAGTGTGTGTGTGTGTTGTGTGTGTGTGTGTGTGTGTGTGTGTGTGAGAGACTGTGCATGTGTAAGTGTGTGTTGGTTTAGGAGTGTGTGTGTGCATGCATACTTGATAAGGACAGACTGTTATACGCATGCACAATGCAGCCTCACACACTCTTATCTCCCACAGAGGGAGGTAATGAGGATCACACACACACACACACACACACACACACACACACACACACACACACACACACACACACACACACACACACACACACACACACACACACACTGTGAGTTATCTCCCTCTCCGTGTCTCGGCTGACAAACAGCCAGCGAGGCGTCGTGCGTTTCTCCTCTCGCTGGTTTTTAATCATCTCTGAACAATGTGGCCCAGTGAACGCCTACTCCTCCTCTTCCTCTTCCTCCTCCTCCTCCTCCTCCTCCTCCTCCTCCTCCTCCTCCTCCTCCTCCTCCTCTTCCTCCTGGCCTTTTTTAAATCCCTCTCAACTTTCAACTCACTATCTTCCTCCTCCTCTTCCTCCTGCTCTGGTCCTTCCTCCTCCTTCTACTTCTTCTTGTGCAAATCTTCCGCTCTTCCTGCATCTGACTTCCCTGTCTTCCTCTTCAACCCTAACATGAATCTCTCACCTCCTTCTGCTCCACATCCACCTCTCCCTCCTATTCTCTTTCTCCTCCTCTGGTCCTTCTTGTTTTTCAACTTCCTACCTCAAGTTTCCTTCATCTTCATCCTCCTTTTGCTCCTCCCACACCTCCTCTTCCTTGAACAATAGCTCCAGCCTCTGAACAATCTTTGTATAAAAGTTACGTGCAATCAAACGTTGGTTTCCTGTCACTACCGATCTGCCGCCCTGGTATAATGGTATCGATAAGGAGTTTTATTACACAGCTAAGTTAAAATCAGCAGAAGAAGACGAACAGGAAGTAAACACTAACGGGAACAGCAGAAGAAGACAGACAGGAAGTAAACACTGAAGGGAACAGCAGAAGAAGACAGACATGAAGTAAACACTGAAGGGAACAGCAGAAGAAGACAGACAGGAAGTAAACACTGAAGGGAACAGCAGAAGAAGACAGACATGAAGTAAACACTAAAGGGAACAGCAGAAGAAGACAGACAGGAAGTAAACACTGAAGGGAACAGTAGAAGAAGACAGACAGGAAGTAAACACTAAAAGGTGTCACTACCCGATCTGCCGCCCTGCTCTATCTGCAGTGCGCATGTGCGAGATGGTCCGCCATATTTGACAACTCCATACGGCAACTCTAATAGGACACTTGACACAGTGGCTTTTGGCAAAGCACACAAAGAAAACTCGAGAGAGATGAGTTATTGTTATTACAACGTGACTTCACTATTATTTAACAACTCTTTTTATTGGGTCCTTTTATTTGGGGTTAAGTACATTGTCAGAATAAGTGAGAAATGGATTTAACTTCTGTTAGACAGCTCTATGCCATACATGTTTGCATACATTCACAGTAAATATGTATTCAGTATGATAGCTGTCTAACAGAAGTTAAATCCATTTCTCACTTAATCTGACAATGTACTTAACCCCAAATAAAAGGACCCAATAAAAAGAGTTGTTAAATAATAGTGAAGTTACGTTGTAATAACAAACTCATCTCTCTCTCGTTTTCTTTGTGTGCTTTGCTAAACACCACTGTGTCAAGTGTCCTACTCGGGTCGCCGTACTGAGTTGTCAAATATGGCGGACCATCTCGCACATGCGCACTGCAGATAGGGCAGAGCTGCAGATCGGGTAGTGACAGTAACAAACAAAACAGTAACACTCTTTAGTTTCCTGGGTGTTTATTTGTGTCACTGTCAGATTATCCGATGCCTCGCTTCCTCCTCCTGTCGGCCATCTTGAACAAACCGTGTGTTTCCTCTTGAATTCCTCCGCTCTGCAGCTCACTTTTTCACTCAGAGATGCTAATGAAGGTCAGTTTCTATGGATTCAAGGACAAAGGGTTCATCACGACTCCTTGTTTTGCATAAAAGTGCATTCAGCTTTGCAGAACTGTGAACATTCCTCAGTGGAGAAACTTTATTTAAATTGCAGAATGAACAGTTTGATGTTGAAGGAGATCCTTGAATTCTTAATGACTTACCTTCATTACAATGTATTCAGTAAACACACGCATGTCCATTATGCCCTGGTTAAAACACAGACTCTTAATAACAGTGAACTGATGAGGATAAATAATAGAAATAGGGTGATAAATTAACGCGTTTAATTTCCATAAGTCCAGTTAATAAGTCTAGTTAAACAATGCATACATGTATAGATGTTTTGCTTAAACGTTGGTGTAAAACCTCTTCAAAATAAAATGCAAATCTGAAATCTGCATAACTCCTCGCCAAATTAAAACTGCCGGGCTATTTTTGGGGGATGATTAGATCCTTGCATTTAATTTTGTACAAGTTTTAAGGATATCATTTCTACACTGCAAGACTACGATGGGTGGATGAGGAAAGATGAGGAGGGAACGTTTGTGGGACCCAATAAATACCAGTATGAAGCAGTAAAGAGTGGTGCAGGAATAAGTCCTAACCCGGAAATGAGTCAGCACTCTACCACTTCAAAGTCATGTGACCTAGCTGTAGTTCCTTTATAGCCTAACGTTAGCATTTGACGTCTAGTGATTGCATTTACGCTTCAAAAATTACAAAGTTGTTGAAACATTTGGGGATTCTCCTGCTAGACAAAATGTGTAAGTATCGTAAACATTTGTTGGCACAAAGCTTGCAATATACCGAAATCCAATGGAAAAAATCCCATTATTTTTTTATGGAGGGAGCTTCCGCGATGCTAACTTCCTGTTCGGCCAACACAGATATTCCATCCCTGCATCACTCTATGGTGGTACGCTACTTAAAAAGTGAACATAACTCGTGCTGTGTTCACTAGAGCAACAGCAAACGCAACTGGTCACAGAACCTCCATCACAGAGCCAAAATGGCGGCCGTTAACTGTAAGAAGTGTCAACTTTGTGAGCACTGAGGGCACCATCCGATACCTTTACAGTCAAAATAGCACATGTAAGCACAAAAGTAATAGAGATGAGACCCAGAATGGCTTATTTTCTAAGGTTCATGGTTGAGTTGAGACAACAAATAGGGCAGCGAGGGACACTGGTGCGTACGTTCAGGCAGATGGTGGCCATTTTTGGCCTCAGCATGACTCCGATCTGGAACAAGAGGCTGAGGTGGAGGTTGTTCTGGATGCCGGTTGGTCTTTATATTCCTCCCCTCTGATCTGCTCCACTTTCCCACGGTGCAACCTGCTGAGACGGCACTTCTATTTCAAGCAAACACATGCACAAGTACAAAAAGGGCAGAAAAGTAGGGATTTTACAGAGTGTGTGTGTGTGTGTGTGTGTGTGTGTGTTTGTGTGTGTGTGTAAGGTGACAGGGATGGAGATGTGATACGCTTCATTTCCCTCTTCATGTATATATAGATGTGATTTATTTCCTAATGCTCACGCAGCAGAATAAGCAGGAACCAGTTATTAATAACACAAACTGCCTCTCTGAATGCACAAATATGTAACGGAGAAGTATAAGGACAATCTGAATATCTGGCAAACGGAAATGTTTGTTCTCTGAGAGTGTGTTCCTGGCAGTACAAAACCACCATGTGTGTGCTCTTTAAAATAGACAGCTCGGGAAAAACTAAAAATGCATTCCTTACAACGGCAAACAACATGTTCCAAAGAGAACAGAACAACGTGGATGTTTTTTATTTGATTTCCCAACATCCAGCCACCAGTAACTGTGGATCGAACAGGTGTTTCAACACATTTAAAATGAGAGTTTGAGACTAAACATTGAGAAATAGTCAGTCATGTGAAATATAATCCTTCATTTCAAGACAAAATGACACTAGGGTTGCAGTCGAATTGTCCATTCAGCTTAGGACGGTTCCCGACGGAGTGGAATGACCTGGAAGTACCTGAGTGTCAGCCATGATACAAGTTTTTCAAGTTCTCCTGATCATAGGAAAGGAGCTTAAATGCTTATTTAGCATATGATACACTGCCACCCTTTACGAAAGGAAAGGAGATAGGAGATAACGCCGTCCCACAATTCCTTGCAGCCGCAACATTTAACATGACACAACATTTGGCCGTTCATGGCGCGCGGAAGGAAGAGGGCAAGCACATTTGTGTAGTGGCCAAACGGTGGTATTACACTTCTCTTCTCATCTAGTCTGTGTCGTCATTTTGGCACATTAAGATTATTTCCCATTGACTTACATTGGGAAGGAGACGCCTTTTTACCCAGTACGAACACTTTCATTGCCCTTATTTGATTCATTAGGGTCTGAAAGGGACGTATGCTTCATGGGATGACCTGGGTACTTTCTGAATCTCCCTAGTCTGGGCTTCTGAGCGAATGAACGGTGCCCAGTTCTCTTCATACATCCATGCTTCACGTAAACAAGTGATCATTACAGAATAAGTGCAGATCATGTATGTTACGGTGCTGATTCAGCATTTTATAACTTATGCCAAAGTCTTTATATGTTTTAATCTTCACACTAATTACTGCAATATGATCGAATAAAGTTATACAGTGTTATTGAGTTGAGTTTCCTAAACGTTATTTATTTTACTCATTTACCGACGTCTCTTTCCCAATACAAGTCGATGCTTTTGTCTGTGTTGGTTTCCCAGTTTCCATGATGGTTCTAAAGTCTGTTGATAAGAGGGTTGCTGGTTTGAATCTCGGCACAATAAATACTTTTTGTGAAGCGACAGCAAATCGTTCAGGCGCTGCAAAAGGGAACAAAAAGCTGCTTAGCAAAAGTGTGAGATAACGGCATTAAATAGAAGAGCTGAACCCTGGTGTGTTTCTGTGATGAGCTGCTGGTTTTACTGGTTTCTGGGTCCTGACAGCGCCCAGTTGCTATGGTGACGAGTATCTGCCGAGCCAGGGATGCTCTTTATCAGCCCGGGCCGGTGTGTGTGTGTGTTTAAGTGTGTGTTAGTGTGTGTATGAGTGTGACTGAAATGTTTGACCGTGCATTGTGTGCCTTTGAATATGGGGCAGCTTTTGTTTGGCAGCACTCAATGTATTTGTACAGTGTGTGTGTGTGTGTGTGTGTGTGTGTGTGTGTGTGTGTGTGTGTGTGTGTGTGTGTGTGTGTGTGTGTGTGTGTGTGTGTGTGTGTGTGTGTGGTTGTGTTTGTGTGAGTGGCGTTCGTCCTCCCCTGCAGCGCTATAGGGAGGCTAATTGTTTTCTAATTACATAACCATCAAACACACACATCCGACAGCCACATTACACCCCCCCCACACCCCCCCCCCCCCACACACACACACACACACACACACACACACACACACACGCACACACACACACGTGAGGTGTATGTTCATCCTTACGCTTCTATGAAAACAATGTGCGTGGGCTTCAGAATAAAATAACTGGGCTTTGTATTAGGATTTAGAACGAAGCAATTTCCTCCAACACATTGTAGGTGATAGGCTAAGGGGCGGGACATATCTAAGCTGTTGACCAATCACAACAGAGCCGGCCAGCTAACCAATCAGAGCAGACTGGGCTCTGGTTTCAGACAGAGGGTGAAAAGAGGGTGGCAGTATGAGAAAAATAAAGAGCTTTTTGAACATTAGAGCATGGAGACATGTCCCAGTAGAGACACTACATGCAAATATAAGCCCTACATGTTGTCTTGTTCTGTCAGTCAAAAGCCTTACAAATATTTGCATTAATAATGCTTGAATCTCCATATTTGAGATGCAAAAAAACCATCTATATCCACCACGATAGATATCATTTTGAATAAGTATATCATTGTACTTCTCAATGAATCTGATTTTGTCATTTTAAACACATTTGATGGCCTTTTCTTCCCTATAATGTGTCCGTGAAAAATATTTTGAATCACATAAATTGTTCTTATAAAAACACCAATTCATTTTTGCTCTTAAGATTGGGTTGTGACGGTCTCTCGGGTGTTGGGCATGGATTGATTGATGTCCTCTGGTTTTTTAAATATGAAAACGATAGAAGATGATATAATCAGATGATGTAAAATGAAATAAGATGACATGAAAGCAGCGATGAGATGAAATGAGATCTGTGTTGATGAAATGAAAGTTGATTCTTGTGGTTTTTACTGAGAGATTTAAAGTGATGAAAGTTTCGGAAAGTGTTTGTTCAAGTCACTGTGTCTAAATGACTTCTTTGAGTTATTTTTAGAACGTGGCTTCTAGTCTATTTCTTTAATCATTTAAAATGTTTCATCTGCATCACATCACACCGAGACTGACTTCTAATAAAACCATCTCATGTTAAATTTAACTTAAAGTGTCATTTAATTGGTGCAGGGTATTATTGTCTGCTGACCCGGAAGTTAGCATCTTCCTGGTTCCCTTAACAAAAAGTAATGAGTGATTTCTGAGTTATAGGACTCATTCCTAGACAGGCTTCTAACTAACAACACATTCAAAAACTATTGACGTTGAGGAAAGCGAACCAGAAACGCTAAAATGCTGACTAATTTCTGAGTAATAGGACTTATTCCTACTACTGTAGTCAGGCTTCTAACCAAAAACACGTGCACACATCATTGTCATCTAGACAAGGTAACAGGAAGTGCCAACATGCTGACTCATTTCCAACTTTAACGGCCCGTCTACACTACAGGCATCAAAAAATCTTGAAGCTGGGCGTGTCTGAAGCTTGGCGATTTTTTGCGACCAACAACCAATCACATGAATCTCCCGCCCCCGACATACAAAGCAATAGCAATGTGAAAACGAAGTAAACTGGATATAAACTCCCCAAACAGGCGAAAACCTACCAGTTTCACCCACTGTCTCTGCCTCCTCCCTCCATGCCTGGTTCCTCTGGTTTGTATCCCGGTAAATAGTTCTGGTCGGAAATAACCGGGTGATTTGCTACCGTAATTTCTCGTTTGGAATATGAGGAAATGAACTGCGGTCCGGCTCTCCCAGCTTGCACGCGGTTTGATTGGCTAGCGCTTCTACTGGCGGGAATTGCAAAAACGGGATTTGATTGGCTGACGCCAGCTTCGAGCAAGCATCGAGCCTCAAAAGTTGAACATTGTTCAACTTTTGACGCCGATAGACGCTCGCGATGCTTGCAACGTCTTGCCATGCTACCCACAATGCAGTTCGGCGAAGTTTGAAAATATCCTACGTCACCCCATTCAAATGAATGGGCGAAGCGTTGAAAGCATTTTTTGACGCCTGTAGTGTAGACGGGCCGTAACACTCTTTCCTGGACCAGTATTATGAGCCTTAAAGATGTTATTTTGTATATATTGATTTGTGTGCTTTTATCTTAATGTGTGCATATTTTTAAATGTGTCGGTTGATTGTGTCTATATAGGATACATATCTTTATATATATTTGTATTTTTGAATTCGGGATTGTGGGAAACGGTATACCGATCTCTGTCTGTACACACAAACTGAAAGATTGAAATTGACCTTTGACCTTGACTTAAGTAACTAATCCCGCCTCCTTTTTCTCTCTCTTCCAGTCACAGCCTCCCCACCGCCGAGTGACTTTCTCCACGGCCAATCAGGCGCAGGACCTGCAGGACCTGCAGGACCCGTCCCAGCACAGCTACTACGACAGCGGCCTGGAGGAGTCGGAGACGCCCAGCTCCAAGTCCTCCTCGGGGACCCGGGTCGGCCCCCTGGCGCTGCCCGAGGACCACTACGAGAGAACCACGCCCGACGGCAGCATCGGAGAGATAGAGCACCCGGAGAACGGTAAGACCAGGTGGGAGTTCCCCCTCCCTTTACTTCCTCTTTTCACCTTCTCCATACATCCATCAAAAACCAAGAAAATAACCACTGGCTGGCTTCCACACACACACACACACACACACACACACACACACACACACACACACACACACACACACACACACACACACACACACCACACACACATGTCAAAATGCAACGGCTCAGCAGGAATATTAACAATGTATTTTTAATAAGACTCCCACATTTTCCCGTGTATGCCTTCGTTAAAGAGGTGTGTGACCTCTCAGCAGCACAACACAATCAATATGCAACATAATCAACTCCCACGGCTTGACGAATTAACATCCCCAATTATGTAAATCATACAGAGTCCAACCTTCCATCAGCTCCACTTATAGATCCTCAGAGGGACCTCTGTGTTCACTAGTTAGCATTTTGTCAGCCCGTCATCATGTTAGCGTGTTGATTATCAGTCACAGGACGGCAGCCTTTAAATCGTAATGCTAACAGGTTTATGGCAGAGATGCTAATGATGCTACATCACCATAAAGATCAACCTGGCTGTCTGAACAAAACAGTGTTTTTTTCGTGTTTGTAGCTTTTAATGTCTTGTTAGCATATTGCTACCATGACTTAGCATTTTGACTGCCTTATTGATTAAAAACACTTAAACTGATCGTGATAAATTCACTAACATTACTTGCCAAAAGGTGTAAATGATGCTACATCACTTCACAACACATGAACATATTTTTGCTTTACTTTTGAGTTTGCAGCTAGTTTTATCACGCAGCAAATTAGCTGCGTTCAAATGTATAAATGTTATTCGCATGTTTTATGCAAAATGTTAGCCATTGAAATACTGAAACACAGCTGTTTTGTTTTCCTAGTAGCGACTTTGATGTAGACTTTAACCGTAAAAGCTTTGGTATAGTCCTTGGCGGGAAAAGCGTGTTAGCCTGAATTTAGCTGTTATGCTAGCATATTCTCAAAATGGCGTTAGCATGTTAACTTTTACATATCTGGTTGTAGTAATCTTGAACTGAGTAGGGGAACAACTTGTAATATAGGTTATTATTAGTACTTAGCTTTGTTAGTTGTAGCCTTTTGTGATCATGCTAATATGCTGGACACCGCTCACAAGATGTTTTAAATGTGTGGTTTTCTCTTGTTGTGTTTGAAGCAAGTTTGGTAAGGATCTCTAACTGGAGTCAAGTCTTTAATGTATCATATTAATGCTAGCACAGTGAATATCACATCATAATAATAGATTTATTTTGTTAGCGCTTTTACAGGTGCTCAAAGACGCTTTACAGATGGCCTATAGTGAAAAGAAAAGAACAACAAATACATAGTTAAAGTTAAAGTCAAATAATACAAAAACAATCACACATTAAAAGCCAGATTGAAGAGGTGAGTGTTTTGAAGGTGGTGAGGTCAGTGCAGTCTCTGATGGGTTGTGGGAGTGAGTTCCAGAGGGAGGGGGCAGCGACGGAGAAGGCTCTGTCCCCCCAGGTCCGGTGATTGATGCGGGTGGGGATGGGTATCAACAACTAACAGACTAGAAGTTATACACATGTTTAGCTTTTCTCTATCTAATCACCACCAGTCTAGCAGTGTAGCCTACAAAGTATACATGTTTGCTTATTTTTGACTCGATGCTAGCACTTTAATATTTCTATCTGTTGTAAAGTAGAAACACCCAAACCAAACGGTACGTTACACATTTAATTTTGCTAACAGATGTTAACAGACAGCAGTGTTTCCCACAGAATTTGATTTATTTGGCCAAGAAACGCCAAAAGCCCCTTAACCTATTCGGGTGGCCCACGCATCCACCCCCCCTCAAATAAGAAAATACATGCAAGTTCATGGCTACTGTAGACAACGTTCTTGTTGCTCTGTGTTGCGTTGTTAATCAGTGAGACACACCGGAGTTGAGGATCTGTGGGGTTTATTCTCCCAACAATATAATTTACAATTTAGCAGACGCCTTATTCCAAAGCAACTTACAATTACAGGGACATTCTCCCTGGAGTAACTGAGGGCTAACGGAGCGTCCACACTACAGCTTCAAAAAAAGCTTGGAGCTGGGCGTGTCTGAAGCTTGGGGATGTTATTCAAGCAACGCGACCAACAACCAATCACATGAATCTCCCGCCCCCGACATACAAAGCAAAAACCCCCGGGGATTTTATGGGAGCAATATATATATATAAACTCCCCAAACAGGCGAAAACCTACCAGTTTCACCCACTGTCTCTGCCACCTCCCTCCATGCCTGGTTCCTCCGGTTTGTATCCGCGTAGGTGAAGAGGGTCTGGTCATACAAAACCTGGTGATTTGCTACGGCGATAATTAGTTTCTCCTCCATCTTTTTTTGAAATATAGAAATGAACGGCGGGATATCTCTCCCAGCTTAGATGCGGTTTGATTGGCTACGGCTTGAGCTGTCAGATTTTCAGAAACGGGATTTGATTGGCTGGCGCTGGCTACTCCGGCGTCTCCGGCGTCTGAAGTTGAACATTGTTCAACTTCTGACGGCGGAGACGGACCGCTATGCTACTCACAAATCAGTTCGGCGAAAAAAAGCGGCAACGTGACGTCACCCCATTCAAAGTGAATGGGCAGATTGAAGCTGTCGACGCTGTAGTGTGGACGGGCCGTAAGTGCCTTACTCAAGGGCACACTAGTATTGGTGTTCCAGGCGGGATTTGAACTCGCAACCTTTCCGATCATCAGCCCACCTCACTATCCATTAGACCAGTGCTTCTCAAACGTTTTTCAGTCATGTACCCCCTTTGAAACATTTTCTCAGCCAAGTACTCCCTGACCGACCCCGAAAATGTTTGATCGAAAAAG
Organism: Gymnodraco acuticeps; assembly: GCF_902827175.1. Taxonomy (NCBI): domain Eukaryota; kingdom Metazoa; phylum Chordata; class Actinopteri; order Perciformes; family Bathydraconidae; genus Gymnodraco; species Gymnodraco acuticeps. The sequence goes on along the minus strand of NW_022991333.1, from coordinate 57,084 downwards.
CCTATACAAATAATTCCAATAGAGTGATGTTCCCTCAGTGTGTGATTTATTAATCACACACTGTCATTTTATGCATGAAAAAAGAAAAAAAAGGTAAACTGATTTTTCAAAGGAGTTTTTCAACTGAAGTAATATCTGTTTAACAAACCAATGAACAACATGATATATTATGCAAAACTATAAAATACAATACACCAATTTGACATGTTTATGAGGTTCTAGGAATATTTTATATAAAATTGTGTTTTCTATTTAACTTATTGTACTAAGATTATTTTTGTAATCATGCATGGTATTTTTTTAATTAACTTTTTTTTTTTTATCTCACGTACCCCCTGCAGTACCCCAACGTACCCCTAGGGGTCCGCGTACCCCCATTTGAGAATCACTGCATTAGACCACCAAACTTTTTTTTTTGTTGTTATCAAATCAATTTGTGGCGGACGATATTTACCACAAATAAATCAACGTATGGGAAACACTGGACAGGTTGGACTGACAGTATGTTAGCTTTAGCCTGAAATGCTACATGCTTACTTTGCTCTCCGAACCCACTGGTTAGTAATTATTGCTTCACTTTAGACCAGTGCTTCTCAAAGTGTGTTGGTGGTGGTCCGTGAGCGCCCCCTAGTGGTCCGTGAGTATATTGGTAACATTTCACATTTGAAATAAATAAATACATTTAAGTTTTCCGCACTCTCGCGGGAATATCTCCACAATGGAGCGAGCTTAAGTTTCTTTTGATTGCATCATATAGCCCAGCGCAACACCTTGATCACACATGTTGCCACTTCTTTGTACCAATTGCAGGCGATTTGTAATCTGTTCTAGAAAAACGATGTGTTTTGGGATATTTGTGGAGTTAGGTGGTCCGCGAGTGTTTTTTTATTGGTTAAGTGGTCCTTGGTATGAAAAAGTTTGAGAAACACTGATCTAGACATATTATAATATATTTTGGGCATGAAATAGCAAGAACTAAATATATTCCTATCTTGTCTTTATAATAGATGAGTGATAAGTTAACTCTCTATATTTACTTGCCGTTGTAAACTCCTCTTTATGTCCAAAAGTACATAAACCAACACACTGTACTGTAAGCCTTATTTGGTTTTAAATAGTAATAATACTGCTAAACAAACACAAACAATGAATACAAAGACGCATTAGATCCCTCACATTTTGTTCAAACATCTATTTAGTGACATTTTAGGAGTGTGTTCTCTTCTTTTTTTTGAAGACTTATCACAGATACTTCACACACTGCCACATATTGTAGAAATTAGATCATGATTTACAGTAGCTGCTGCTTTTACTGCGTTATATTTGAAGCTCAGTTACCCTCTGGCATAAATAAAGTGCTCCATTTACCTGCTTTCTGGAGCCAAATGATTCATTAGACACGCATCGGGAAAATACTCGGCTGTCTTTTCTTACTTTTCCTACTCCATTGTTCTGCTTTGACTGTGAACGCCTCGTTGGCACTTATGCCAATTAGGCTTATGGAAGAGACTTTTTTTTTTTTAAAGGGGGAGAGGAGAGATTCATAGTAAATGTCATCCATGTCTTCTTTTGTGAGGACACACTCTCTCACACTCAACCCACAGGTCTGACGTATGCCATCTGTAAACACAATTATTCACAGCTGCTCGCACACCCACAGGCTACTACAGTACCACCCTGTGTGTGTGTGTGTGTGTGTGTGTGTGTGTGTGTGTGTGTGTGTGTGTGTGTGTGTGTGTGTGTGTGTGTGTGTGTGTGCGTGTGTGTGTGTGTGTGTGTGTGTGTGTGTGTGTGTGTGTGTGTGAGAGAGTGTGTGAGAGATAGCGATAGAGAGCAATAGAGTGTGTAAGTGGCTGTATCTTCTTGTACACAGTAGAATGAGGTCAGGGTTATGTCTGAGTGAGTGAGTGAGTGTGTGTGTGTGTGTGTGTGTGTGTGTGTGTGTGTGTGTGTGTGTGTGTGTGTGTGTGTGTGTGTGTATGTGTGTGTGTGTGTGTGTGTGTGTGTGTGTGTGAGAGAGAGAGAGAGTGTGTCTGGCGATGCTGTCCAATCTTCCCCTTTGATGGTCAGACATGTTTTTGGCTGCAGGTAGTTTCCCAAGGAAATGTCTGTGTGTGTGTTTGTGTGTGTGTATGTGCGCGTGTAAATATGTGTGTGTGTGTGTGCACGCACGTGTAAATGTGTGTGTGTGTGTGTGTGTGAGAGAGAGTGTGTCTGGCGATGCTAGTGTTGTCCAATCTTCCACTTTGATGGTCAGACATGTTTTTGGCTGCAGGTAGTTTCCCAAGGAAGTGTGTGTGTGTTTGTGTGTGTGTGTGTGCGCGTGTAAATATGTGTGTGTGTGTGTGTTTGGCACCGGCAGAGAGAGGTCAACATTACAGCTCTTCTTCTGAGGATTAACACACCACTACAGATACACTTTACTCTCCTTTAAAGCTTTGTTGCCAAGATAAGTCAAGCGCTGTTTCCCCGTTTAGGCTAATAATGCAATTTAAAAAATGATTACAACTATAATAATAAGCTGTGAGTTGATTCTCACTCACTGTTGTGACCAAACACAATCCAAACGTTTGCTTGATTTAAGCCTGCATGTTATCATAAGAAGTTAGTATTAAGTAACTACTATTGCCCTTTTTGTTGTTTGTATTTGTATTTTATTTTACCTTTATTTAACCTCTCATTGAGATTACAAATCTCTTTTCAAGAGAGTCCTGGCCCAGGATGGTAACAGCACAGTTTCAGACAGTTTTACAGTTACAGACAATTAAAAAACACACAATCACAACACAGTCATACACCAAGTTTAGCCAAAGCCTTTACAGACACAGCGGCCTGCTTCGAGGTCAGTTAAAGTTGCTTTGAGTGTTTCTAATGAGACCAGCTCTCTGAGTTTCAGCTCAGTTTGAAGCAGGTTCCGAGCTTGAGGGGCAGCGTAACTGAACACCCTTTCAGTTCAGTCCGGACCTTTGGAACAGCTAAAAGGAAAAGGTTCCCGGAGCGAAGCCGATATGATCCTGTGCATTTTCTATTTATGTCCATCCTTAGATGAGGGGGCAGAGCACCACGAATAGCCTTATATATAAGGATGTGCCCATGCTTCAGTCTACGCGTGGTCAGGGAAGACCATCCAACACAAGCGTATAGATTGCAGTGGTGCGTCAAGGATCTGAGGTTTGTGATGAATTGTTGTTGCCCTGCACTCACTCCTAATTTAAAACACAGCTAGCTTATCACATGCAGCTGGACATGATTACATTGAAATGGTTAATCAAGCGATGCTTACAGCGATAATTAGGCAAACAGCAGTGTTTTTCTGCAGCAGTGACTCAGCTCTGTTTTCACATCTAGCTTCATTTGTCTCTTCAGCTTCCTGTTTAGCGTTTCCTGGTGATTTCCTCCGCTGCACTCGATCACGCAGTTTGACTGATCTCGCAGATCTCAAGTGCTTCAGACGGATTGATGAAAAGCTGCAGGAAGTAACGGAGTCAAGGACACACCGTCTGTTTTGCTCCTCTTAGACAAGTCCGTCTGTTTAATCACAGTTTATTGTGTTTTATTATTTTGTATTTAGAACAGGGAAGAGATGCACAGTGTGATTACATGACAATACCAGATCATGCTAAACGTCTTTAGTACAATACAAATACAATCAATAATAAACATGGTGCAGTTAAGGCAGAGTTGCAATAAAAATACTATATTCATACATTCCAACCTTTCCAAATCCAAAAGATGTGCGTGGTAAATGTGCACGCCCAAATGAGGTAATCAGAAGAGATGGAACCCCAGTCATTACAGGTAAACCATGTATTTCATATATACTGCATCACATCAAATTGGTCATACAATGTTCAGTCACTTTAGTGCTTGGTTTGTAGCAGACTTGGCTTTCTTGAGAAGTTCAGGGTCTGGTTTCCAGCAGCAGGTGAGTTTTTTGGAGATGTTTATCTTCCCTGCCAACAGACCTTCGTGTGCTTCTCTCCTCTCCGCGATACCTCGATAAACTCGTGACCTGCTGTCCACTTGGCTTTAAACACATTGTCCCACCGCTTGGTGGGCTTCTTCTTCTCGGGGGTTCGATTCATCGCGGAATTTCCAGCCCATTCCCAAACCGCCCCCTACACCCTACCCCTCCGTTTGCGCGTTCACACGGAGGGTCCGCCATATTGAGGGCTGTTCCAAAGCAACGAGTGTGGAGGGGGAGTGGGCTATCAAGCCCTCAAACGGCAAGTCTGCAGCGGTGCTGACTGGAGACCGGTCTCTACCTGACCGGAGTCACGCTGTGTGTGTCCGTCAGGAAACACGCTGTTAAAAAGTAGTTCCAGCAAACGTCCACTGATAAACTACGATATTAACAACCTCATGATGACCTCATATGTTTTTAACTTAGGATCATACCTGTGTTTAGTCTAGAAAAAGGTAAATGTGGGCATTTTATTATAAAGTTGTGTATATTTACAGACTGTTGCAAAAACTAAGAAGCTTATAAACATCAGGTTTAAAACTAAAAGAGCTTTGAAACACAATGAAAGATGTTTGGAGTTTTATTTATAGTAGGGATAGTGGCGGTCTAATGGATAGTGAGGTGGGCTGGAGATCGGAAGGTTGTGATTTCAAATCCCCCCAGGAACACCACCACTAGTGTGCCCTTGAGTAAGGCACTTAGCCCTTAGTTACTCCAGGGAGAATGTCCCTGTAATCGGTCATTATAAGTCGCTTTGGATAAAAGCGTCAGCTAAATGAAATGTAATGTAATGTATTTGAGTTATTCATTTAAACTTTTTGTCTAAGAGATGCTGATTTGAAACCGTTGTTACATACGGTTACGGCACTTCCTGTTTCTGCCAGAGAGAGGGGAGGCCGTCCCAAAGCTTGCCGCTGTATTTACTCCCTCCATCCGACAGGAGGAGCCTCGTAGAGCTGCGAGTGTGGCTACAGACGGAGTTCACTCCGTCACGGAGGGGTAGGGTCGAGGGAGTGGTTTGGGATTGGGCCTCCATATCAAAACCTGTAGCTATCCATGTCATTGGATAGAGCCAAAGTCGAGTCCATTGTGTATGGTGCGCCATGGGGCATTTTTATTTTTTATAATTTGGGAAGATTGAAATCGGTAGGGAAAGCCAGCTAAATCGGTAGGCGGTAGAAACATGTCAAAAGCGGTAGACTACCGGCCAAATCGGTAGGGTTGGCAGGTATGTATATCATTGTATACAATTGAATGAAAAAAATAAAAGGAATAATACAAATCTTTTTTTTTTGAAAATACACATAACACATAACACGTAGAATATATTTCTTTTTGTTCTATTAAATAATACTGTACAACAAATCATTATATTGTTGTATGAGATTGAATAAATACTCCTAATAATTATTATTATTATTTAATCATTATTTCGTTTTTTTTATCTGCGGACCATATTCATCTAGAATCGCCCTAAAAATGTTCAAAAGTGTGAATTTTAAATCAAAATGTATTGATTTCAGCCACTTTTGGGTATTGGTGAATACACGTTTAACATATGGACAATCGTCTAGTTTCTCTCTCTCTCATTACAAAGTCTACATAGCGGTGATTGTTAAATGTTAAATGTGTTTCTTCAGCTGCGATACATGTCTGCATTTATACAGATTTAAAATCAATTGCCCGCAAAAACTCAACTCATCTTTTCTGAAAGCAATATCCTGTTGTCACGTCCACCGCTTCCAAGCATACAGCCTTTTCATTACTTCCGTATTTTAAAAGATAAACCATCAGAATAATTCTCACAGAAGATTATAAAGAGCGCTTCAGTTATAAAGTGGATCCTCGACGGCAGCACCATGTGACTCTGAGTTGTTGCTATTTGTGGAGATGGATGCACTTAACCAACACGTGGACAGCATATGAAGTTATGAAGTGCAGCTGTGTGTGTGCTCTTAATGCATGTTATCCAACCTGCTTTCATAGGTGGATTATCCATATAGCACTATAGTGTAATCTGGACGTAATCCAGGTATAATCTGGATGACATGTGACATACTGTTGTTCCTTTTCTTACTAAAGGAGCTGCAGGAAATGTGCACCCAGGTCACGTTGTTCCGAAACAGCCTCTGCAATCTGTCTTGTTCTTATGAAAAGAGCAATTCTGTATCGTGCTGCCATCGTCCTCATGTGCTTCTGAGATAAAGAAGAGCGGGTTGAGTTAATGCCACAGTGGACAAAGGTCAAAGACACTGGATTTGAAAATAAAAGTACAGTGGCCTCATGTATAAAGCCTTGCGTAGGATTCACGTGGGAAGGTTGCTTACGTAGAACAAAGCAAATAAATACGCACAGACATTTTCCGATTCATAATACAATGCGTACTTTTGCGTAACGCCCATATTTGCCTATAAATAGTCAAAGAAACGCCCATTCATTCATTTTGACTGACTGCATGAAGAAGATCGCAGGAAAGGACGACAGAACAGCTAAAAAAGACATCTCACACCGTGTCAGATTTGGGTTATTTTGGGGAGGAGGAGATAAATCATATTGTTTGGTGGATGCCGTTTGAACCAGAGCAGCAGCATGGAGGTCGGACCGTCACCAAAATAAATAAATAAGTGGTCCGAAAAAAGTTAATGACAAAATACACATAACCTTCCTCAGGCAGTGTGTTTGTGCCGGGGACAGGAGACACCCCCCCCCCCCCCCCCCCTTGATGAGAGACTGTGAGAAAGTATCGGGGGATCCCTGCGGAGTGGAGTCAATTCATGTTTTCATTTTGTATTTGGTGGTTTGTGTTCCAGCTGTCGATCAGCTGTGCGCAGCGTCTCCACCGCAGCCTGTGCGTCTCAACCCCCCCCCCCCCCCCCCCCCGCAGCAACTCTATATCCACCACTTAAAACGAATATATTGTGTTATATCAGCTGTGCAATTTACCACATGGTGTTCTTAGTTTCCATACCTCCTGTGTTTTACGAGCGACTTATCAAGTCTTGGCAAACGGCATAAAACACGATTAAACGTGATAGTATATAAAACCATGCTCGTATCTACAACCTATAGAAATGCAAAACGGCGTCAGTTTAGACGTAATTCTGTCCTCCTGCTTACCGCATCATTTATGAGAAAACATTTCATAACATTAACACAACATATTCAAGGTGGTTTTAAATAACATATTTATTCATTTCTCCAAGTTATGCTTTTGTGTGCACTGAGGAGTCGCAAACAGGCGTTTGTTAAATCATTTTAAGATTGGCTTTAATCAATGTTTGGAAATGAATTCTTCATATTTTATAAATGAGAGGTAACATTTTATTTATGGTATTATTTCCACATATCTCTCTCCATTCTTCCTTCTGCTAACGGTGTCGCAGTTTCTCGTATCTCCCGTTTGTGTGCTTAGTGCGTACGCATGGGTCAGAGTTTGCGTGGAGGACCGCACGTTTTCCCGTCGAGTTTGTTTTTTATAAATTGCAAATATTGCGTAGAAACTGGCGTACGCCATTTTTAGCGTACGCACCGTTTATAAATGAGGCCCCAGATGTGTTTCTAGTAGATAGTGTAAACAAAAAAAACGTCTAATCTGGAGGGCAAATACATTTTTCTATAACAAAATAGTATTACTCTACGAAAAAATACTATACTACAAATTTAACAATAATAATAATTGTAATCGTTTGTGGGACTATACAATATTTTCACAAATTATTTTAAACCTCAAATACAGATATCTCCTTGATTGAGAACAACAGAATATGAATAATATTTAACAAAATAAATGCTATGTTATTGTATAAAATTGAATGTTAACTTTATAAAATTCCATGAAAAGACGATACACCGTCCTGTCGCCCCTCACCAGAGCACCAAATGTGGATTAATCCGACGTGGAAACCTTTCAGTAGCATAGGCTAAAACTACAGGGAACAGCTGTGATAGAAAATTACTGAGCGTTTCCTAATAGAAAACGTTGCTGTATTTTCCCCTGCAGTCTGTCAAACACCAGTCTATTTGAGTATATCTGCTGGGGGGAGTCATTTTAACATCTCCAGCTAAAAAAGTGCTTAAATCTGCACTTACAACTGCATTATTATGAGAATGTATTGTCAGTTTGAGAATAATGCCAGTGGACATGATGTTCCCTGTGATGGATTATCTCTCTGAGAGAAGCTCCTCTGCAGGCTGTTTTACAGAAAGAGTGGTGGCCATGTCGTGTTTTACAAAGAACTTCTATTTGCAAATTGCAGATATAGAGTATGTGTGGCCCAAGTACAGAGAAGTGAAGGAATAAGTCTTAAAACCCTGACATGACTCAGCCTTTTTCCACTTCCTGTTCCCTTGTCTGGAAGTCAAGGTTTTTCTGAATGTTTTTAGTTTTTTTGTCTGAAATAAGGTCTGTGGTTAACACGAGCTGAAGAGATGTATTCTACATCATAAAATACATCACTAAATACCCCACTGCTGAATTTAAAAACAGAGGTTGCCTGAATGAGACAACTAAACGTCATCACGCCCAACATTAGCCTCCTTTAGTTTAGCGGTGGTGTCGTGAAGTCATGTGACCTTGCTGTAGCTCCTTTATAGCCCAGCATTAGCCACCTTTAGCTTAGCGGTGGTGACGTGAAGTCATGTGACCGTGCTGTAGCTCCTTTATAGCCCAGCATTAGCCACCTTTAGCTTAGCAGTGGTGACGTAAAGTCATGTGACCGTGCTGTAGTTCCTTTATAGCCCAACATTAGCCGCCTTTAGCTTAGCGGTGGTGACGTGAAGTCATGTGACCGTGCTGTAGTTCCTTTATAGCCCAACATTAGCCACCTTTAGCTTAGCGGTGGGGACGTGAAGTCATGTGACCGTGCTATAGTTCCTTTATAGCCCAACATTAGCCACCTTTAGCTTAGCGGTGGTGACGTGAAGTCATGTGACCGTGCTGTAGTTCCTTTATAGCCCAACATTAGCCGCCTTTACAGTAGCTTAGCGGAGGTGACGTGAAGTCATGTGACCGTGCTGTAGGTCCTTTATAGCCCAACATTAGCCACCTTTAGCTTAGCGGTGGTGACGTGAAGTCATGTGACCGTGCTGTAGTTCCTTTATAGCCCAACATTAGCCACCTTTAGCTTAGCAGTGGTGACGTAAAGTCATGTGACCGTGCTGTAGTTCCTTTATAGCCCAACATTAGCCGCCTTTAGCTTAGCGGTGGTGACGTGAAGTCATGTGACCGTGCTGTAGTTCCTTTATAGCCCAACATTAGCCGCCTTTAGCTTAGCGGTGGTGACGTGAAGTCATGTGACCGTGCTGTAGTTCCTTTATAGCCCAACATTAGCCACCTTTAGCTTAGCGGTGGTGACGTGAAGTCATGTGACCGTGCTGTAGTTCCTTTATGAAACCCCAAAAAGCTTCATAGGGCTGTTAGGTTTAGCTTTTTGTTTCCTGTAATTGCATGTATGCTAAAAGTGGTGTTGATATGTGCAGATTATCCAGCAGAACAACATGTGTAGGTATCATAAACATGTTTTTGCCACACATCTGTAAATAATAAGAGAAATACAGAAAAAACACAATTGTTCTTCATAAACTTCACAAAGGCGGAGTTTGCTGCACACAAACCACCTCACACATCAAAAGCAACAACAACATGTTCTCTGTGGTTTGTTGTGCAGAGCTGAACGCAGAGAGTGAAGCTCGATGTGGTGAGATTTCTATCTTCTCTTCCTCCTCCTCTTCCTCCCTTCGTCCTGCTCTCGCTCCTGTAAATGGACACATAATGGACGTTAATTCCATCAGGCCGTCCTCACTTTGCTAATGCACCCACTTCCTGTCTGATGATGGACTGATGTAAAGAGGAGTGAAACCAAAACCCAGAGTGAAGAGCAGAACATCAGAAGGAGGGGAGGAGGATGTCGTTTTGTGGGATTTGATTGCATGTGTGTGTGTGTGTGTGTGTGTGTGTGTGTGTGTGTGTGTGTGTGTGTGTGTGTGTGTGTGTGTGTGTGTGTGTGTGTGTGTGTGTGGTTGAAAACAATGAAGAAGAAGTAGAGAGAAAGATACAAAAATAGGCGAGATGATCCAGAAAGAGAGAGATATATTCTGCCCGACACTGATGGTTGCACGATAACGAGCAGATTTATGAAGTGTGTGTGTTGCACTCAACTCCCTAGATGAAATCCCATGCAAACATACTGTATGTTGGTACAGACACACACGCACACGCACACACGCACACACACACACACACACACGCTCAACCTCTTTATCTGCTGATTGCATCAGTCTGAGAGCTGTCGTAATTGCTGCAGACACACACACACACACACACACACACACACACACACACACACACACACACACACACACACACACACACACACACACACACACACACACACACACACACACACACACACACAAGGGAGAGGGAGAGAGGTGGAGCATCAGTCAGGGCTTTCTATCTCAGCTCTTAATCAGCAGCCAGTTAGATTTCCAGATAAAGGTGTAACACACAGAAGATGTCAGCAGCTAGAATTCTGCAGTGAAACGTCCGTTAACACGTGTGTTGTGTGTTAGATAAGCCGATCTGATGGGGGGAGATACCCTAAATCGAACCAATTGAGTGTATGTTGCAGAAATCTGTAGATCGGAAGCAGTAAACAGAAATATGACTAGATTCTAAATCTTGATTATTGGGAAATTGTTGGATGAGTCTGATTTTCACTCCCACAATTAGCCAAATGTTGACATAGGGGCGTTTTAAAACCTATAATTAGTTGACTCTGGTCTCAATTAGTGGGGGGGGGGTTAGAAACTTGTTGTTTTTCATGTTGCTTTGGTTAGGAAGTTAGTCCTAAAGAGGTCGACAGACATAATGTTAAAAATGAAGTTAATTCACATCAAATTAAAAGATGTCCTTGAAGATCTTTTCAACAGTCTTCATCCACATCGTTCTACAAAGATACAACACAAAGTTGTTCTTTTTATATCCTTTAGTGAGTGATTCACCCTAGAAAATCACATTTATAGTATCTGTAGCACTGGACATCTTGTATGCATCCAGCCATGATTGAAACCTTGAATAGAGATGCAACTTGAAGTGAGAAAATAAATGTTAGTGTTAAAGGTCCATGTCATGGCCATTTCTCTTGATCATAGTTCCATTGTTGAGGTCTACTAGAATATATTTATATTGTTCAATGTTCCAAACTCACATTGGTTTCTCATACAGCATCTCTGCAGTATGTGTATTCACTCTCTGTCCTAAACGGCTTGTTGGAGCTCCTGCCCCCCCCCCCCTCCCTGTGAGCCCAGTGGCCGTCTGCGAGACAGCGAAACCCAGCCGAACACACACACACACCTGCGGCCTGGCTGGGAGTTTGTGTATGTGCTCACACACAGACTCACAGCCTCGCCGCGTCCCGCCGTCTCAGGGAGGAGAAATCGGCAGAGCTGCAGCTGAGAAAAGATTGAGTGTGTGTGTGTGAGGAAGTCCGCGGATTGGTCAATTTGGACCAATCCGCGGAATTAACGTAACGGCTCCGCGGATTGGTCCATTTGGACCAATGGGTCCATTTGGGTCATCGTTACGTCACTTAGTACCAGGAAGAAAAAGAGAACTCTCCAACGAGGCGTTCTGGGGCTTCACAGACAGGTCTTCTCTGTGTTAGAGTTGTACTCGCTACAGGGTGTACTTTGAGGGTTTGTCACTCTGCAGACCGTTTACATGCAGAACAACCTTCATAACAACAAGGGGACGGTGATAACCGGAAAAGCAAGACATGGGACCTTTAAAGGAATCAGGAGTCAGCACGATATGAAAGTTTGTGGTTTTTGTAGCATGGCAGAAGTAGTTGTCCTTTGATGTGAAATTGACGAGATAGGGAAAGAGAAGGAGGAGGAGGAGGAGGAGGAGGAGGAGGAGGAGGAGAGGTTCTCAGTGAAGCGCATCACCTCCATCTGTTTCTTCGTGCTCTCATACACAGGGATGGGAGGGTTACTTTAACAAATATTATAGTTACAATAACTAGGAACATGTCAAAAGATGTAACCTCATCTGAGAATCAACATATTAGGGTAATGGTAATGTAACCTGATGACTTTCCGTTACCTTTGGATTACGTCAATATCAAATGCAATGCAAATAAAAACAAGAATAACAATAAGATTAGTGTATTATGTAAGACAACTGGACAACGTGTCATCCTAAATTAAGGCAAGGTCTACAGAAAACTATAGTTTACAAATGCTGTTTAAGTTTAATACTTTATCAAAAGCATAGACTGTATTTTTGTTTAGTAAATCAGGTGCCCACCTACTGCATTAAAACACTAAATATATACAAAACAGGAGGAAAGAAGCCAAAATATAAACCATAAAGAAATGCATTCAGTACGTCTACCTGTTATATATCCATCTTTAATTCCCCATCTTTAAAGTATGTAACAGTAATCTGATTACATCCGCTTTAATGTAATTGTAAGTGAATACCTTTGTCCTGTATCCTTATTACGTAATCTCGTTACATATTATCCATTACTCCTGAAGCCGGGGCCTCTGACTCCTCTCCCTCCTCCTGTGGGAAGACACACACACACACACACACACACACACACACACACACACACACACACACACACACACACACACACACACACACACACACACACACACACACACACACACACACACACACACACACACACACACACACACACACACACACACACACACACACACACACCCTCTTCCTCCTCTTCCTCCCCTCTCTGGTGGGTGATGATGGGTGGCCAGCAGTTCTCCTCCAGCCTGTCAGAAACTCCCAGGACAGAACTACTAATCTCTTGAAACTCCCACCAGCATTATTTTTAGTTTCTCCCTCAAAGTTTTGAAGCCTTTACATCCAGACACTCATAGATTTCCAGCAGCACTCGATGTTCAGCAGCTTCAAGCAGAATCAACTCTTCATCATCCATATTAATGAAGCCCTGACCCCTCTCCTGTTAACTTAACTATAAGACGAATAAATGAACAGAAATGAAACGTCTAGTTCCCCATATATGAATTGAATTTGGTTCCTTGATGGGTTCCAGATGTTTTCTTGAAAAGGCACCTCCCTGTTTAGAGGAGGTCCTATGGGCCAAAGGGTCAGTGCGTTCTAGGTTTGCTTTAGGAACACCAAGTGGTCATTAGGGACGTTTTTGGAGTCAGCAAGGATGTCCAAATGTCATCTAGGAGGTTTCAGGCTCAATAAGTGTTCATTGTGGTGAGATGGTTTGCATGAGGTGGAGTCCTTGATGGGTTACCAGATGTTTTCTGGAGTTTAGGAGAGGTCTTTTGGCCCTAAGGGTCAGCGCTACAGTAGTTTAAGAAGTAGAGTTCTGCTTAAGATGTATTAGGTATGTTATAGGTTTCTTTTAGGAACACCAAATGGTCATTAGGGAAGTTTTTGGAGTCCGTTAGGAAGTCCAAATGTCTCAAGGAGGTTTCAGGTTCACTAAGAGGTCATTGTGGTTAGATGGTTTGACAATTAGTGGTTACTAAGGTAGAGTCCTTGATGGGGGCCAGATGTTTTCTCTAGTTTAGGAGAGGTCCTATGGGCCGAAGGGTCAATGCAAAGTACAGTTCTATTGTCTAGGTTTCTTTACGGTACACCAAGTGGTCATTAGGGACGTTTTTGGAGATATTGAGGAAGTCCAAGTGTCAGTAAGGAGGTTTCCGGTTCCATACGAGGTCATAGTGGTGAGAATGTGTGAGATGTAGTGGCGATGAGCTACCAGGGTTGAGCAGGATATAGGACTCACTAAGGATAGGATTTAGGAAGTTTCATGAAGCCGTTTGTTCTTGAGTAGTTTCTGGGTTTTTCAGACTAGTTCAGAGGAATCATTAATAATGATAATAACGATAATAACAACTGTTCTGAGAGTTGTTAAGGATATTTAAGAGACATCTCCATCGGTTTTTTACGAAGGTATCCTTGAAAAGGTATCTGTTTTGTGAGGGTCACATGAGTCATTTAGAGATGTCCTAAGTCACTGAAGAGGACTTGGTGATGTTGGTTGGACTTTTCTAGTCTACCAACCACTCCAAGCTCTTTTTCACAAATGCCAACATTCAACTATTCACACGCCCATTCTTAAACTGAGCAAGTAGGGTAGGTTTAGTCTGTGACTCAAGGACACTTTGACCCTCAGTTTGGACCAGATCGCAAACTATTACCACCATTATTTGAGCCGTGTTGTCCACATTCCCGAATACAAAGAGTTACAGGAATCATTCAGATGTTTTAGGATTCCTTTAGGTGGCCACACCAAGTTCCTGAAGGGGTAAAAATAGTATTTCAGAGATTCTTTGAGGAGGTTTCGTGATGCCTGGTGCCACAAACAAGTTCCTGAAGGCTAGTTAATTGGATGTTTCAGGGATAAGTTCAAAGGTACTATGTAACAAAACCTATGCTTGTTTACAGTACGTATAATGTGCAACAGGCCGTTCATTTCCTGTTTAGTCTACTGCTTACTCTGCAAAACCCTTATTCACTGATAGCGTTGAACACACACACACACAGACACACACACACACACAGACACACACAGACACACACAAACACACTTTTTCTGTACATGCACACACTCATTAGAGGCTCTAGTGTTACACCACTTCATGCTGAGAAAAGGGGTTCAGTGTTCAAAGCCTTTCTGGTCTGAACAACACACACTCTCACACACACACACACACACACACACACACACACACACACACACACACACACACACACACACACACACACACACACACACACACACACACACACACACACACACACACACACACACACACAGCGTTACATAATGATGTAAGCAGCGGTTCATAGTTTTGGAAGTGGGACACTCGCTGAGAGATGGTCTGACGAAACCACAGTCCTGAGGATGTGTGTGTCTGTAGGTTCTTAAGTGTGTGTGCTTGTTTGTGAGTGTGTATATCTGCTCCTCATTAGCCAGTAGATAAAAGGAGTGTGTGCAGCGATAGAAGAGGTGATTCCTCCATCTTTGTTTCTTATTTGTATTGCTGATTGTGTGGTGGGTGTGTGTGTGTGTGTGTGTGTGTGTGTGTGTGTGTGTGTGTGTGTGTGTGTGTGTGTGTGTGATGTCAAGAAGCTTTATAGAAACAGGCGGCGTTCTTTGGATGCCCTCTCTCCTCCCCAGGGAGAGAGAGAGAGAGAGAGAGAGAGAGAGAGAGGGAGGGAGGTGGATTTATTTTTCCAGGTCTGTTGTTTATTTGAGCTTATCTGCGGTGGCCGCTGTACACTACAGAAGGAGGTGTATGTTTTTTTTGTGCATGAGTGTGTGTTAATGTGTGTGTGTGTGTTTGTATGTATTTGGCAGTGGCTGTAAATCCGAGCTCGGCCAGCATTCGACTGATATACAACAGCGAGGATGCTGAAAGCCACAGCACACACACTGTGGTTTGTCCATGATTGGATTATTTTGGTGGTGTTCAAGTGAGATATAGATAGTTCTGTGTGTGTGTGTGTGTGTGTGTGTGTGTGTGTGTGTGTGTGTGTGTGTGTGTATGTGTGTGTGTGTGTGTGTGTGTGTGTGTGTGTGTGTTAGTGTGTGTGTGTGCACATACTTTGTAAACTGAGCCAGTCGTTTTTGGTCAAACTAAGTTCCTTGTGGAGGTTCCAGGGGTCATTGGGTTCTTTTAAAGGTTCTCGTTGTTGTTTATTAGGCATTAAGAACATCTTAGGGTTTCTAGGATGTTCAAACATTACATTGGTCTATGAGAAAATACCTAATGTTATACTCGTGGTTGGGAGTGTGTCAGACCGGGTGTAGTTCAAGGGTAATAACATTTCAAGCACCGCACATGAAAGTCCTTAAAGGAATACTGTATCCCCTAAAGGAGCTTTTGTTTATCAGTTACTCAACATGAATTACCTTGAATTCGTAGAGTACGCTTTGTTGTTCTTTCATTGCTCCAAGGGGAATAAGGAATCCAAAATCAGAGGTTCATTTTGGTAAATCGGGGGGGCAACAAATAGTGCAGTATTATCCAAATCTCTCTACTCAAGTCTTATGTTTACTACTTCACAAATGCCTCTAAGACACCTGTATTTCCCTACGGGGATCAATAAAGATGTATCTTATCTTATCTTAAATACATACATCTACGCTAAAACCTTACTGTTTCAAACACTGTATAAATAGTCTTTCTCTATGTTGGTCTATTGTGAAGTACAAGTGATTTGAGGTATCTAAACGATGTCCTACTTTTGAAGTTACATTAGGATAATAAGGATTCTGGGAAGGAGGGTCTTTGGGAGTGTTACAGATGTTATGAAGGTTTAGGGTGTAGTTCAGGGTTTGCTGAAGAGATGTTCCTTTGGTCTTAACATTTCAAAGTTAATTTCAGGAAGTTCTTTAAGACATTTTTACCCACAAAAGGATCATTAGCATATCAATGACCCAACCTGTATAACCTTGAAATTGTGAAGTAAGCTTTGTTGTGCTGTCATTCCTCCAAGGCTGATAAAGAATCCAAACTCAGAGATGAATTGAGGTAAATGGGGTCCGCGTTTAACAGCAGAACGACCGTGTTAAAACTCTCACACATCTCATGCGGTATAATCCAACTCTCACTTATCAAGTGTTTTGCTTACTACTTCTACTATTTAAAACACTGCATAAATACACTCACACTTGCAGAGACGCGCTACTTTTCCCTGTGTGTGCTGATTTAGCAGAACTGCATAGATGAGGTTTCAGAGGTTGCGAAAAAAAGGTCTTCTGGGGTGATATTGAAAATTACAGGGGTTGCTTTAGTCTCCTTTTAAAGACATTGCAAATGTTTTTCAGAGTGAATTAGTGCTTCTTTAGAAAGTTCTGGATGCCATTTAACATAATTCAGGTCACTCTAATGGTTTCAAGGGTCAGTGCAGACGTTTTAGTGGATGTTAAGGTGTAAATAAGGTCACTTAGAGGTTTCTTAAGGTTACCACTGACATTAAAAGGTATTTTCAGGTGGCAATTCCGATTCCTAAACAATGTTCAAAGCGGCAATTACTGTGGTCGTTATTTGCACAGTCAAGTCGTTGTTATTCCATTTCCTCTATTGTCTGTCTTTATTTACCTTCCGGAAGATTCAGCTCTAGTTTATCAGTCACTTCGAGGTTTCTTAGGCTCGCCAATGACAACAAAATATATTTTCAGGAGGTACTTACGATTTCCAAGCAAGGTTCAATGTGGCAATTATTGGGTTTGTTATTTTATGCACAGTCAGGTCATTTACCTCCCAGAAGGCTTACATTAACTTCCGTTTGTCACAGGAACATTCGTAGTATCTTAAAAGCACCATTAATGACCAAACTATACATTTTGCTTATAAAATAAGATTGATCTTCCACTATGTCTGTGAGTGTTGAAAGTGAGGCTACTTTTACAGATGTAGCTCTTCCTCACAGGTTTAGAAATGCCTCTCTTTGAGCAACATTATAACTCTGTCCTTATCTCCTTCAGATAATATTGAATACTGAGCCTTGAATGAATAATAGGCTTCTGTCTTCTGAAGGTGAACTGCTCCCATTTCCCTCAATTATCTGTGCCCTCAGTTATTGGTTTATCTGCTGACATGAAACCTTTACAAATAGCAGTTTTAGAAACCATGTGTACGACTACAGTGATGAATATTCAGCGCGGTGAACTGCTCTGTATTCTCTTCAGAGGTTGAGTTTCCTGGCTCTTAAACTGTAGCTTGAATAAACTGTCAAACTGTCCTTTCTGTCAACCCACGTTTTCTTTATTGGCATGAAATATTAAAGCTCTTGAAATATGAAAGCCCTTCATGCAGAGTTCAAACAACACCAAAAAAGGTCTAAAGAGCGTAAACCAGCCATGGTGAGATTCTGATCTATTACTGAAAGTCTTTCTAACTAATAGGTTTACAGTTGACTTGATTTAGTGGTCAGGTTTAGGGCAGAAGGAGGAGTAAGAGTTGGGATCATTTGGTTTTCGTTACCAAATACAACCAAGTCTTGCTCACAAATCTGCAGTCGGTGTTACATCATTGGAAAACAATAAAAGCTTGTAAGTATTGAACTGAGAGCTAGAGCTGGAGGAGTTGAATGTGAACATAATCTCGAGCATGTTCACCTTTACCCGATGTAATACTACCCAAACAAACCCACGCTTAAATCATAGTCCCTGGGTGTTTCTCAATGTCGAGGAAGGCTGCTCCAGAGCCACTATTTCAAGCATACTACGTCATCGAGTGCCGCCGAAGGACTGTTCCAATGTCCAGCATACTTGGAATTCTACCGAGGCCGGCGTACTTCGTAGCGAGAAATTTCAATCCCCACAATGCTTTGCGCACGGACCAATTTCCAAATCTTTGGTGGAAATCACGCTCCATTTAAGGCGGGGCCTCTCATATGACACACACCTGCACACAGTTCCACAATTCTTCGTTTTCCGAGGCTAGGAAGGATTCTTGCCTCGCTTCTGAAGCAAGTGACTCGGAGGTACATGAGCTACCAAGCAAGCGTCCTCAACATTGAGAAACACCCCCAGTGTACTTGATATCCATTAAATACCAATAAAGAGGCCCTATTCTGCTTTTTGGGGGTTTCTCTTTCCTGTGGTGTGTTCTATAGTTTTTGTTTTTGTGCAAGTCAATGGTCTGCAAAGGCTAAAATCCCCAAATTCCCTCCATAGGGAGTTTCTCTCCCACACACTCCCTCCATTGGACTCCTTTGTTTACTTCCAGAACATAGTGACATCACTTTGGAACACCCGCGTTTCTATTGGCTAGCGCTTCAACACAACATAGGGGCATCTAGGACCTTTGTGAACATAATGCATGTAAATATGTCACAATAGAGGAACTCAAAACAAATATGAACCTGCATATGAGCACAATATGTCCTCTTTAACAGTATTTCCACTGCATAGCATTGTTTGAAGTTTATTCAAATGTTTGCTTTGTGGGCACTTACATCTTACATCAGCTAAACTTTATGAGCAAATCGTTTTTTTATAAAGGTAAGGATTATCTCAGAGCAAAGTCAAGGTTATTTATGAAGAAAAAAGTGTTTCTCCTTCGAGCTAAAAGCGGCTCGCCGAAATCCGCCTCCCGCCAGGCCCTGGCTCCGTTAGCCGCCACCGTTAGCGTCACAGCTACCGTTAGCATAGCATCTGTTCCCGGTGGCTCTGCCTGCGCTGAGGCGATGTCTCCAGGACAGATGGAGGATCAGCGGGGGGGGCGAGGGGTTGATGGTGTTCAGGGCCGTGACCCTCGGGAACCGGTCCAATGAGAGCCTGGAAACAGCAGGAGAGTTAGCCACAGGTCTGGTTGCTAGGTTAGTGTTGCATCATGGGAACTAATGAGCAGAGACTGTATGTGTGTGTTTGTGTGTGGTGAGGTGATGTCAGGGTGTTCATGGGAGAGAGTTTACATCAGGTAAACACACACATACACACACACACACACACACACACACACACACTCCCTGGTGTGTCCGTCTTTGTTTTTCTGATGTCCTGCTGAGACCCTCAGTGGGGAGGATTACCATGGAAACAGTGAGACAGTTAGGGGCGTATGGGGGTTAATCATCAATGCTAAGACACCTGACACACACACACACACACACACACACAACACAACACACACACCACACCACACACATATTCATGGCGACACAATTTGAAAACTTTCCGCCAGCACTTTTCAAACAAAAGTTTTTAAAGATTTAAGGAATACAAAACAAATATCCCGCTGGGTCTAAAAGAAAAGCTATGAATAAAACAATTACAGATAAACAAAAGTAAAATACAGAGAAATAAGTTTAATAAATAAAGTAAATACATTAAATAAAGATTGTGAAAAAGATTAAACACTAACTTTAAATGGAAGTACTTGTACTAATAACTAAATGAACATGCAAACAAAGCCCCTGCCAGGATGTTATATTATGGTTATCATTATTCATGATACATTAATGTATCATTATATTGTTATATAATGAAATCTGGAACAATATAACATATTTCTAAAGATCATGCTTTGTTAACAAGCTATCGATGTGATGCAATTGAGTACAAAGTGCAATATTTCTTTTTAAATTAAGCGTGGTAGAACTGGAAATGAGCAGAAATTGAAAATACTTGCTCATACAAGTACCTCAATGTAATGTGTAATATAAATATGTTCCCATGAGGACTTGAAGACCTCCTTAAGAAGCAAGAACAAGCCACTCAGATACTAAGAAACTAGTACATGCAGTATACACTTGGTCGAGTTTCTGCAGCCCTAACTGAGAAACACACCAAAGTAAATGTGCTCCACTGCTGCCTAATTAAACTATTAATACAATGTGTGTGTGGGAGCTAAACTGGGCGCAGGCTAATAGCTTAGCGGAGGCTTAAGGTGTGTGCCGGTCACATGCTGCTGCTCCACGTTTCAGCCTCTTGATCGCTTATTAATCCGGCAGATTAATGCTCTCAGTAATTAATGAGCAGTTTAGCGGACCCGCTCTCCTAAAGCGATATTGTTTCTCATTAACAATGAAACCAGCCGACGTAGCCGAGCATTTCCTGACCCGTCGCTCAACAAGCTGCTGATGATGAACGCTGCCCGTCGCTCAGAGTTAGCAGAGCGCTAACTGCTGCTGCACAAAGACAGGAAGTAGGATTTAATAAAGAGACTTTTTAGAATGGTTTTTATTAGATTTTGTTTTGCTTATTTATAATGTCGGCAGAAGCGATGGTACCAGCAGTCACTGTATTATTATTTATTTGTTTAGTTTGTCCATACAAATGTACTTTATTCAAAATACAATCACGTTTTATTTCACGTAAAGTACAAATAAACGAAAAGGTTTTTTTTTTGCACACAAGAAAACATATATAAATAAAGAATACAAGTGTAATTAACTAATACAAAATACATCATATCAATTCAAAATATTAGTATAATTATTTATGTAAACTTAGGAAGTAAACATTTGCAAATCGTACAATATATACATATAAACAAATACGTATACAATGTACTTACAGTAGATATTGCATTTCTATTGGACTTCCCCTAGAGTTTAATATAATTCGTGTTCATATAAAGTATGGTGTATTCAAACAATCATTGTCAACTCACTCCCGTGTTGTGAAGAGGTTAGTAAAAGGCTGCTTTTATGGAATAGAATGTAATTGGATATAAAAAGCTAATTTAACTTGACATTTGCAAGAATCAGGAAATCCAAATCACCCATTAAAACGGTAGAAAACACGCCTCATCATGCATTGACTCTTACTTTATTGACTGTTTGCTACACCTGAACCGTAATGATCAAGTTTTAGGTTTGTCCTTGCACTAAAACAGGGTTTATGGATCTAATAAGAGCAGATTCAGAGCGACATTATTGGCTCTGTCTTGTTTTCTTTTTCTATAAACAATCCATCAGCTGCAGCCAAACTTAGACAGCGTTAGCTTTGCCAAAACTCATCCTCAGATATATCTAACGTTAGAGCATTAACTGTGAAAATAGAAGCATTAAGGCACGAATTTACCCTCCTCTGTGTTGTGTGTTTTTCTCTCATTGCCATCCAACGCTTATCGTGGAATGAATAACATTTTATTTTATAATGCTGCACTATACCGGGGCTTACTACCCTACAAAACGTCAACAACACTGCTGCTGTATCATGGATTACCAGCTGATCCTTTACCTTGGACTTCTATAGCCTCAGTCCTCTGGCATCATGTCATGGATGTGTGCAGATTAGGGAACGCCTTTGTTGACGTTTCCTCTGTAAACAAGCTAAATGGAAATGTAATAACCCCTTCGAAGAGTGTTAGCATTAGCTAGCTACTCCTCTCTCAGTTTACTATGTATTATTTATTACTGTTTACACTTTGACGGGGGATCCGACCATTTTAAAGACTAGTCTGTAAAGAGTGGTGAAGTGATGACAAATGTATGTACAGTAGGCTGACCTGGAAGCAGCACGGTCACATGACCAAGGCTAAGCTAAAGACGGCTAATGAATTTAGAAACCGCTTTTTTTAACTTCACCTGTAGGGTATTTACTGAAGTGTTTTATTTTGTACAACAAAAACGTTAAAATCAAACCTGAAAAACCATTGAGTTCCAGACGAGGGAACAGGAAGTGCTGAAATAATGACTCATTCCCGGGATTGAAGACTCATTCCTGCATCACTCTATTAATGGCATATATTTCTGACACTGTGTACATTTATTTTCTTGCTAATTATTGAACGTCTGTCTATTTTATTAAAATAGCAAAACAAATCTGCCAATGCTGCACAACCGTTTCCCGTTCCACTTTATCTTAAATATATATATGCCATGTGAGAATGCACAGCCAGGCAGTAACAAAGGTTGCAGGGCTTTATTGTTCCTTCAAAGGAAACTCCTCCAGCAGCAGCCATTACAAATACAAAGGAAGTGCAGAGCAATACATAAACATGTGGAATATATACAATGTAATACAACCTACACAACAGTGACCAGGAAGAACAAAGGTAGACTTAAAGGAAGGAGACAAACACCGAGATATTGACAACTTTTTAGATTAATAAACTTGAAGATTTTGTTTTTGAGAACTTCCCAAGTCTTTGCCTCGAGGTTTAAAACCCCATAATGTATCTAAAGTACATTTGCTGCCTGACTTAAAAACAAATCCTTCCCACTATAATAATGGAAGAGATGTAGCTATAGCCAATAATAACTCTAGATGACTTTGAGGAGGAAAAGTCAACAAAGAGTTCTTAAATCTGCACACAATGCCATACTAACCCAAAGCCAAACATACAAGGAAATATAAGCAATAAAGTATATCAATAATGACCGAGAATAAACCAAATCTACACAGCGCCGGAAATAAAAGTGCCATGAATATAAACTTTGACATCTTACATTTCTTTTATTTCCTCAGTCTTTCAAACTAAAACAGCATTTTATCTCAAGCCAGGTTTTGATTTTGCCGTCTGACTTCAAAACTAATCCATTGCACAAGCAGCTAGCAAGCTAATGCTAAAGAAGCAGCTGATACACTGTAATTCTTATTTAGTTCAATAGTTACTCCCGTAAAGTGCAGTGTTATAAATAAAATGGTTAATCATTCCAATATAAGCCTTGGATGCTTATGAGAGATACACATATCTTGGAAAGTGTTACAAATTAAAATCAATGTTGATATGGGGTAATTTGAATTAAATACACTATTTAATTTAAATCAGTTTTATTCTGAAAAACCGGAAGTTCACACTAACTATTAACTTAACACTTTTATTCTGAAAATTCTTCAATTCCGGTTAGCATTAGCATGTGGCGAAATGCTACGTTTTCAAACCGTGAATCAAAGGTGAAATGACATGTGATGTTGTACACTGAGCACACTGGGTTTAGCACTCATTTATTGCCGCTGAATAACGTTTATTAGGGAATGTTTAAATAACCACAGACACCAGAATGATGTAATTTAACAACAGAAAAAGGCAGGAATTGCATTGGACGATGACGCCGGCCAATCGGAGAAGACCTCAGATGACAGCCGGAAGGGCAAGCCAATAATTGATCTCTTCTACCCTGGGCTGATGGATGGATTGATTGATTGATTGAAAAGTGTATTAACAGCTTGTATATTGGGTACAGTTCAGTACAGCTCAAAACATACAATTGTTAAGGGGATGCAGACCAGAGAAAGACTTTCGTCTTGTTTACATCAGGGTCCCCCATTTCCAATTCATCATGTCATTTAAGACATATAAGACATATTTGACATAGGCTACAGATGGCTTATTTACAATTTACATACAGGTGGTTTTTTTACATACAGATTGCTTATTTACAATTTTCATTTTATGGGACATGAGGAGAGAGCGCCTCCACTCACATTTCATTTTGTACACCACCGCATCTTTTGTGTAATTAAATGCTGTTCACTTGTATAAGCTTCCCTTGACTCTTTTCAGTCTCTCCTGCCTTCAGGGTTCTATAATTACTTTCAAAAACAACAGAGGAGGTTATATTTCTGCTTTAATGCCCGATTTTCACACATTAATGTTGGACAATATTGAGGATGAGGAAAAGTGAAGAGTTTGGCAAACGTAACGCTAGTTTGGCTGCAGTTGCTGGAGTGTAAACAGATACAAAAAACAGGACAAAACCAATACTGTCATTTTACATGTGCCCAATAAACACCGTTTCAGAGCTCAGAGGAGTCCAAACCTTGACTCAATAGAGTGAAGATGAGCGATGAAGGTAAACAGAGGCGAATAAAGATCAATAACAAACAATGGCCGCCCCCCTGCTCCGTACAGGAAGTGGACAGCGGGACAACGTCTGGAACCAACTTGGCCCCGAGCTTTGCTTTGCAGGATTTAGACCAGATTATAGGGGGGGTAGGCTTTAGATGAACAAAAACCGATGGCTAATCCATAGTGACCCCCTGCTAATCCACTTATTTGCCAGGTATTAACGTAACGATCCTCCCTAAATTAATAAGGTTTTCCTCTTGTCATGCCTCCAACACAGCAGGAGGAGGAGGAGGAGGAGGAACCTCCCCCACAAGTCAACATAACAAATGTTTTGTGCTTCATTTTGGGTGTAAAGACCCCCCTTAGTGTCTCCATCGTAACAGCAGAAGGCTTTTTGAACATATACAAAGCTTATTTAAGGGATTTGTAGGACACCCGAGTTAATAGGAGAACATTTTCACTGACTAAAAGTCACCATGAATCTTCCCCGGTTCATTCCTGACATGAAGACAATTATTACGTTTTCTGAAAGGGTATGTTTGAATATGCAAATGAGGCGTTTTCATATTTCTAGAACTGAAATCTGAACACTATATAAAGCCAGGTTGACATTTCTTGTTTCATTTTGTTGACACATTAGAAACAAAGGTTTTTTAAAGAGGGGATTTTGGAGATCTCTTTGTAGTACTCCATAAATCAGAAAACACTGTGAAGCTTCTGAATGAATGGTGTGAGTGAGAGTGTTAATGGTGCGTAAACAAAGCCCTCTGTGGAAAGCTTCAGAATATAGAGAGGAATGAAACTGGTGAGTGTATGTGCTTCTGCTTAAAAGGAGATTTCTGCAAACTCTTCAAAGATATGAATTGCAAAATCCAAATATGTTGTACACACTACATGTGAGTAGAGTTAACCTAAACAGGAAGGAGAAAACCCTAAAAAGCATAATAGTGTCTTTAAATAGGTTTTCCTGTTGTCCTGGAAATGTTTTTGTAAACACAAGAAAGAAGCAATCAGTTGTGGTCGCTGTGCAACTTTTATGCATTTAAATGAATCCTGCTTCCTTTTGTTTGTACTGTCACTGCAGCAGAGGAAATATTCCATGCATCATTTTCTACCAAATCCCCCAAAGTTACGAGCGAGACACTGTAACGAGAAACGGCTGCAGAACATGAATAACGATAAAGCAGATGACAGTGTGAAGCAGTCTGATGTGTTGTGGGGAAAGATTTGGATGAAAAAGCAGCAGCCGAGCAAATGGGAGGAAAAGTGCGTACGGAATGAAAACACGGAAAGATGTGAAATATGTGGAGTGTGAAAAACGATAAATACAATGTCGGGATGTATGCAGAATGTAAAAGCCAGAGGTGGGAGAAGTACTCAGATCTTGTACTTGAGTAAAAGTAGAAGTACTCAGATATTGTACTTGAGTAAAAGTAGAAGTACTCAGATCTTGTACTTGAGTGAAAGTAGAAGTAGGAGGAGGAGGAGGAGGAGGAGGAGGAGGAGGAGGAGGAGGAGGAGGAGGAGTAAAGAGGTTTGAGGGAAGACGAGGATTAGCCGGATGCTGGCAGGTAAAGGAGGTCGCTAGCCGGGATCGAGCTAATTAAAATGTGATTTGTGCTGCAAGCAGCTTACAGCCTGCTGCACGAGAAGAAAGAAAAGAGAAGCCGAGACAAAAAAAAAGCTGAATCCAATTATTTCAGTGACGATATTGTTCTTTAGATTTCGTGGAGGGGTGAGTAGATGCTCCATTTTTGCTAAGAAAAGAGAAAAGGCGAAGGGCAGTAAGCATTACACAACTCCTTTGTGCAGCAAATGTCTGACCTTCCTCCTCTTGATAGAGACAGTCCGTGGGTGTGAATCGTACAAATGAACACTTGAGAAGCGCCGAGTTCTCTATTAATGTGTCAGAGCGAAATTTTGACTTATTATCTCCTATCATAATATCGTAATTTTATGACTGTGCATAAATACACATTATTTTTCCTTTGAAAACGGTCTTCCACAGGAGACTTGACGTCAGTGTGCAGATGAACCATGTCCATAAAAGCAGAATTTACAGGATGTAGCTTTTTCAGATGCAAACTCAGCTCTTAGCAAACGGCAGTGACGTAGGTTAGAAAAGCAGGCTAATCAATACGTTCGTAAATTATGTTAAGGATAGCACTAGCTGGGACAACGTTTGCTGGGTTTGGATGTTTTGAAGTGGGATTATATGATCGTAGTATTACCAAAAGCAGATGGAGGTCAGCACATTTCGGAGAAACAGCAGGATACGTAGCAATTTGACAATACTGCTAACAATAGCGGATATATTTTGCAAATATACCGCTATTGACCGTGCTGTAATTCCTTTATAGCCCAACATTAGCCACCTTTAGCTTAGCGGTGGTGACTTGAAGTCATGTGACCGTGCTGTAGTTCCTTTATAGCCCAACATTAGCCACCTTTAGCTTAGCGGTGGTGACGTGAAGTCATGTGACCGTGCTGAAGTTCCTTTATAGCCCAACATTAGCCTCCTTTAGCTTAGCGGTGGTGACGTGAAGTCATGTCACCATGCTGTAGTTCCTTTATAGCCCAACATTAGCCACCTTTAGCTTAGCGGTGGTGACGTGAAGTCATGTGACCGTGCTGTAGTTCCTTTATAGCCCAACATTAGCCACCTTTAGCTTAGCGGTGGTGACTTGAAGTCATGTGACCGTGCTGTAGTTCCTTTATAGCCCAACATTAGCCACCTTTAGCTTAGCGGTGGTGACGTGAAGTCATATGACCGTGCTGTAGTTGCTTTATAGCACAACATTAGCCACCTTTAGCTTAGCGGTGGCGACGTAAAGTAATGTGACCGTGCTGTAGTTCCTTTATAGCCCAACATTAGCCACCTTTAGCTTAGCGGTGGTGACGTGAAGTCATGTGACCGTGCTGTAGTTCCTTTATAGCCCAAAATTAGCCACCTTTAGCTTAGCGGTGGTGACGTAAAGTCATGTGACCGAGCTGTTGTTCCTTTACAGCCAAACGTTAGCTTTTTACTTCAGAAATCATTAAGTGGTGTTAATATGTGGAGATGATCCTGCTGAACAAAACGTTTAAGTATCATAACAGTTGGTTTGCCACAGAGATTAATTTATTATATCTTCATTTTATCACAGGTAGCACATCAGTTAGTTAATTCTTTACACATTTTTTCAGTTATTTCAGTCTATTTGATAGTCTCGCCCACCTCCTCCCACTGTTTCCTCCCCCTCCCTCTCCTCCTCATTCTCTTCCTCCTCTTAGAAACAGTTGGATATTGGATTCTGAAATGTTTCTGTGTTGTATTGATTTTCTGCTTTCACTTCAGAGCAGACAGTCTTGACTCCTGCGTTTGTGTGTGTTTTCATGTATTTCTGCCAGTTAGTACATTCAGCTTCTTCTGCTCGTCTTTTCTGCTCATTCACACGTATTGACATTCACAGTCCAGTGTTAGTCTATTACATGGTATTTGTTACATAATTCTCATGTAGAATCATACAGGTATCTGGCTAACGTGGCCTAGCCTATGCTAACGGAGATGTAGTGTGGGTTGGTTTGTAATTTAATTCAAATGTCGGTTCATTTTACAAATAAAGCCAGCATCTGCTGCAAAATATACTCAGAATAGGAAAAGTAGTCCCCAACAACTTCCCTATTTTCCTATGCTTTAGTAATATTTGCTCAAAACTACAGTTGCCAGCTGTTCTAGAAAATTGCTGAGCCTTTTTCTGTCAAACACAGTCTATTTGAGTGTCTGCTGGAGGCAATTATCGTATCATTTTCAGCAACTGCATTATTATGAGAATATATTGTCAGTTTGAGAATAATACCAGTTGACATGATTAACTAGTCTGACAGATGATGCATGTTTCATTATTCCCCTGTAAAATCATACCTAGCTAACGTTAGCTTGTGCTCGTGAAGATGTAGTTTGGTCTGGTTTATAATGTCATTCGAAGGTGACAACAGGTCATTTTAAAGCCAACACCTTTCGCGTTGCTCTACTGCAGACATACCTAGTACTGCAAAGAGAAAATAGTCCCAAAGAACCGCACTATTTCCCTATGCTTTAGTAATATTTGCTGAGCCTTTTTCTGTCAAACACAGTCTATTTGAGTCTCTGCTGGAGGCTATTATTGTATCATTTTCAGCCAAAAAGTGCTTAAATCTGCACTTACAACTGCATTATTATGAGAACATATTGTCAGTTTGAGAATAATACCAGTGGACACGATGTTCCCTGTGATGGATTATCTCTCTGAGAGAAGCTCCTATGCAGGCTGTTTTACAGAAAGTATTTGGTACGATCGTCACGTTACGCGGACGATTGTCATTTGCAAATTGCATGGAAAGTCCTGCAGTTTTCTGTTTGTGCACGGGTCACAATTGTTTGGATGGGGATTCGTGTCTAAATAGGCGCGAGGAAAATGATCTGATGTTGCAGATTGGGTGAAATGGGATCCAGAAATGAACCAATCGCTGCCTGTAAGGGAGGACATTTAAAAGCTGATGGAGTTATTTGGGAAATGGGAAGTTATAGAAAATGGAGACTATTTGTAGATAATAGGCTAAAACACCCGCATTGTTCATGTTGAGACATTTCAGGCAGTGTACACAAGCCATTACCTGTGAAATGAAACATTTCCGTCCTTTCTGTGTTTCCATCACTGCAGAGATTTATTTTGAATTTCATCACATTATCACATATTTGATGTTTTCTCCAAAACAGAAAGGAGACACAAATCTTTCCCTTTCCTTTGCATCCTGATTTCCCTCTCCTCCACGCTCAGGGATTTCCTTTTTACTAACTCAATTAGAAACATTCGGTTGTTTTCTCTGCAGCTGAATTGGACTGAACGAGCCTGAGGGGTTTGGCTAAAGCGATGTAAAAATATCTGTAATCATGCCGCGAGCATGTGGGGACTGTCAGAAATAACATTAAAGCGAGGGGGAACGTAATACATGGAAAGTGGAATGCTGTAATTGTCCTTTAATGGACGTTTGCTTAAGTGTGAAATGCTTCGGAGCCGCTCTGTCATCATCACAGTCGTCCATAAATAGGCACAATGAGCCCCTCTGATGAGGCGTCCCGTTGAATTTGCAGCCGTCGGATCTCTGACAGACGGATCCAGGTTTCACTCGGCCAGTCGGAGACTTTACGGGGAATCGGCTTCCTGTGATCCGCTCGCTGTGATTGGATTAAGCAGTGATCCACAGCAGATGATCCACTGCCCGTCCACACACACACAACAACAGCCATATCCCTGCCGCCCCCCCACTGATCCATAAGCAGATTTGACTGACAATAGCATTATGTCCCCACCACATGTCTTTCATTAGCTGGGTGAGCAGGGGGGGGGGGCAGGTGATCCAGGCTGCTGTGACACGGACGACTGACGAAACACTAAAGTTTCCCTTTGGTTCTGTCTCTAAACTCTGCCACTGATGCTTTAAAGCTTCCTCAAATAGATCCTGAGACGTTAAGTCAATTGAGAGGTGTGGGAATGAGTCTTAAAACCCTTAACGAGTCAGCATATTAGCTCTTCACTCGTCTTAAAAGATTTTATATACTATACGTCAGTAAATACCCCACTGGTGAATTTATAGACGGAGGTTGCTAACAAGTGTCTAAATGAGACGACTTAACGTCATCAAGCCCAACATTAGCCGCCTTTAGCTTAGCGGTGGTGACGTGAAGTCATGTGACCGTGCTATCGTTCCTTTATAGCCCAACATTAGCCGCCTTTAGCTTAGCGGTGGTGACGTGAAGTCATGTGACCGTGCTATCGTTCCTTTATAGCCCAACATTAGCCGCCTTTAACTTAGCGGTGGTGACGTGAAGTCATGTGACCGTGCTGTAGTTCCTTTATAGCCCAACATTAGCCTCCTTTAGCTTAGCGGTGGTGACGTGAAGTCATGTGACCGTGCTGTAGTTCCTTTATAGCCCAACATTAGCCTCCTTTAGCTTAGCGGTGGTGACGTGAAGTCATATGACCGTGCTGTCGTTCCTTTATAGCCCAACATTAGCCACCTTTAGCTTAGCGGTGGTGACGTGAAGTCATGTGACCGTGCTGTCGTTCCTTTATAGCCCAACATTAGCCACCTTTAGCTTAGCGGTGGTGACGTGAAGTCATATGACCGTGCTGTCGTTCCTTTATAGCCCAACATTAGCCGCCTTTAGCTTAGCGGTGGTGACGTGAAGTCATGTGACCGTGCTGTCGTTCCTTTATAGCCCAACATTAGCTTTTTTTCTTCCAAACTCATAAATATGTGTTAAAAATCCAATTACTTTTAGTTAAAGGAGCAATTTGAGATTCTAACTTCCAAAAATATGCCATGACTGCACAACTATATCAGCAGAAAATACATGTTTGACATTGGATTAATTGCTTGAGTAACACAAATGGTTCGAGCCTCTTTCATGCGTCAATTTGCTGGTTTTCCAGTTGTATATCTCAGGGCTCTCTCTTCATACAGTTACAGGTAAGTATTCTGCACAGTACTGGAGTGATTTGGGAGGGGAAAAGCGTGTTTCTCGCACACATCCTTGCAGAAACCCCTAGGGGGCCATAGAGGTTTTCATATTTGAGGATATAAAAATAAAGAAATCAATGTGAGCAGCTGCTGCAGCGCTGAAGACGAACACGGACAGACGGGAATATTACCGCTATATGAAGGCTTTGGGAGTTACGGATTACTACAGTTTAGAAAAGCAGGAATACAATCTGTGGCTGAGCTGATGGAAAATGTGCCGTTTTAGTTTAGAAGCTCACACACACTATTTTATGAACACATATGTTCACCTGCTGAATTAAAAACAGAACAAATGAAGCATAGAAAGTGAAAACCATAAAGCAGATTCAGGCATGTGAAGTATGCACACTTAAGGTATTATCCAACAGAACAGTCATCTTCCTTTTGTATCCTGATTACATGCAATCCGTTTCTCCCGAAGCCTGTATCTACTCATGAATGTAACTTGTAAAGATGCCGTAGTCTACTCCTCAGCGCGTGTGTGTATATTTGTTTAGTAGGAGTCCCAGCAGAGATCACCCCCTGCGGTTTCCCTCCAACACCAGGAGGAGCAGACGCTGCATGTTAACACTTTTATACAGCTCACTGCTATTTGGTGATTCTGTGCGACGATGATCCTCCAGCCTGAAGGCCGGCGCTTTCACAGCCTCGAATCCCCCGAACCAGAGGAGAGCTTCAGGTGGGAAGACAGGGAGTCCCGGAGGAGGAGGAGGAGGAGGAGGAGGAGGAGGAGGAGGAGGAGGAGGAGGAGGAGGATACAGGGGAATGAGGAAGAAGGAGGCTACAAAGGAAGTGGATATGAGAACAGGAGGGAGGTGTAAAAGGAGGAGAGGGAAAACAATGCCAGAGAAGGAGAATGAGGTGTAGGAGGAAGAAGAGGAGAAAGAGGTGGATAGTGAAGATACATGGGAGGAGAAGGAAGAGGAATGTAAAGTTAGGAGAGTTAAAAGGGGAGGAGAAAGATAGGAAACAAAAGAAGGAAGTAGCGAGAGCTGGGAGAGGATACAGACGGGTCGAAAAGAAGATGGAGATAAATGAAAAGATAGAAGGAGAGTACAGGGTGTCCGCGGGGTCTTAACAAGTATTAAAAAGCATTTTCTAAGGTATTACATTTTGCAGCTTGTTTTCAATAAGTATATAAATGGTCCAGAGAGGTTGTGTTCTACAGTCTGCCTGAATGTAATCATGGCGTAGGTGTGTAGTGTGATTCTGTGTAGTTTATTGATGGCATCCCGTTGGGTTTGACGTCATCTGAACAGGACATCGCACGCTCACTGCTTGATAGCGTGCGAAGGTCCGTTTACGCCGGTTGTTAAACAACATCGTTATGGGGAAATGCAAGTCTGCGTCCAAATGGTTGGAAGATAAGGAGGAAGGACAATCAATACTGTATATAGTCAAGTGAGGTAAAGTGTGTCGCCAAGGTAACCGGTTAGAACTCAAAGTGGCGATGAGGTCTTAAAATGTATGGAAAGGGTCCAATGATCCAAAAATACTTAAAGATCCAAAAATACTTAAAGTTAAAAAATACCGTAAATTCCAAAAATACTTAAAGTTCCAAATACACTTACAATTCCAAATATACTTAAAGTTCCAAAAATACTTAAAGTTCAAATATAATTAAAGTTCCAAATACACTTAAAGTTCAAAATATACGTAAAGTTCCAAAAATACTTAAAGTTCAAATATAATTAAAGTTCCAAAAATATCGTAAATTCCAAAAATACTTAAAGTTCCAAATATACTTAAAGTTCCAAAAATACTTAAAGTTCAAATATAATTAAAGTTCCAAAAATACCTAAAGTTCCAAAAATACTTAAAGATCCAAAAATACTTAAAGTTCAAACAATAGTGTAAATTAAAAAAATACTTAAACTTCCAAAAATACTTAAAGTTCCAAATATACTTAAAGTTCCAAAAATACCGTAAATTCCAAAAATACTTAAAGTT
The DNA here is from genome assembly GCF_902827175.1 of Gymnodraco acuticeps. NCBI lineage: Eukaryota > Metazoa > Chordata > Actinopteri > Perciformes > Bathydraconidae > Gymnodraco > Gymnodraco acuticeps. The sequence continues at coordinate 24,362 of NW_022991333.1, read as the reverse complement.
CCAAATATACTTAAAGTTCCAAAAATACCGTAAATTCCAAAAATACTTAAAGTTCCAAATATACTTAAAGTTAAAAAAATACCGTAAATTCCAAAAATACTTAAAGATCCCAAAATACTTAAAGTTCCAAAAATACCTCAAATGGTTGGAGGATAAGGAGGAAGGACAATCAATACTGTATATAGTAAATGTGAGGTAAAGTGTGTCGCCAAGGTAACCGGTTAGAACTCAAAGTGGCGATGAGGTCTTAAGATGTATGGAAAGGGTCTTAAATAAGGTCTTAAGAGGTATTACATGTGACTTCAGGATTCCTGCATATACCCTGGAGTATAAAGATAACCTGAGAGATATGGGGGTGAACAAGAGGAGAAAAGGGGGATGATTAAGAAACGAGATGGAGAACTTGCAATTTAGAAGGAAGAAGAAGGACATAATAAAAACAAAAAAGCCATCCAGAAAGGGAAGTTAGCAAAATATGGATTGATGGAGGAAGGGAGGAAGAGGATGAGGAAGAGGAGGGTGTTTCCAGAGTTTTTGTTTTGCTCCTCACAGCCTGACTGCCAGCAGGAGGCGCTGAGCTCAGCTGGGATCAGACCATCTGTTAGAGATTTGGCTGCTGACCCTGAAAATGAAACCCCACCAACACACACACACACACACACACACACACACACACACACACACACACACACACACACACACACACACACACACACACACACACACACACACACACACACACACACACACCACACACACACACACACACACACACACACACACACACACACATACACACACACACACACACACACACACACACACACACACACACACACACACACACATACACACACTGTGGTGAGAGGTATCAGATCATCATGTGATTGCTGAACATATGACATCCATCCGTCATCCTCTCCTATATCAATCATCCTGTTCACGGCTGCAGAGTGATGGATATTTTTCCCAGCATGCACCTGGTGACAGCGAGCGCCATGAGTCTATCAAAGACCTTAAATCTGAACAAACCAATCTTTTCCTCTGTAGAACAGGAAGTCTCTTTCTCTTCCTGTCTAAACCAAAGCAATGCAGATGAATTATTAAAGGCATGAAAATGAAATTATTTCAGTTCATATCTTTTTTTTTAAACGTTAGTTATTAAGAAGCCCTATTATGCTTTTGGGGGATTTCCCTTTTCCTGTCGTGACTCAAATAGGCTCCATTTGACTCCTTTGTTTACTACCTGGACTTAGTGACATCACTATGTAACTCTCGTGCGGGACATCTCTAAGCGTTTAATCAAAATCAACAGAGCCAATCAGAGCAGTGTCTCTACTTTAAAGAGTCCTCTCCTGCTGATGTTCAAGTGTATATCAGTATGTAGTGTCTCTACTTTAAAGAGTCCTCTCCTGCTGATGTTCAGGTGTATATCAGTATGTAGTGTCTCTACTTTAAAGAGTCCTCTCCTGCTGATGTTCAGGTGATATCAGTATGTAGTGTCTCTACTTTAAAGAGTCCTCTCCTGCTGATGTTCAAGTGTATATCAGTATGTAGTGTCTCTACTTTAAAGAGTCCTCTCCTGCTGATGTTCAGGTGTATATCAGTATGTAGTGTCTCTACTTTAAAGAGTCCTCTCCTGCTGATGTTCAAGTGTATATCAGTATGTAGTGTCTCTACTTTAAAGAGTCCTCTCCTGCTGATGTTCAGGTGTATATCAGTATGTAGTGTCTCTACTTTAAAGAGTCCTCTCCTGCTGATGTTCAGGTGTATATCAGTATGTAGTGTCTCTACTTTAAAGAGTCATCTCCTGCTGATGTTCAGGTGTACATCAGTATGTAGTGCCTCTACTTTAAAGAGTCCTCTCCTGCTGATGTTCAGGTGTATATCAGTATGTATTGTCTCTACTTTAAAGAGTCCTCTCCTGCTGATGTTCAGGTGTATATCAGTATGTAGTGTCTCTACTTTAAAGAGTCCTCTCCTGCTGATGTTCAGGTGTATATCAGTATGTAGTGTCTCTACTTTAAAGAGTCCTCTCCTGCTGATGTTCAGGTGTATATCAGTATGTATTGTCTCTACTTTAAAGAGTCCTCTCCTGCTGATGTTCAGGTGGATATCAGTATGTAGTGTCTCTACTTTAAAGAGTCCTCTCCTTCTGATGTTCAGGTGTATATCAGTATGTAGTGTCTCTACTTTAAAGAGTCCTCTCCTGCTGATGTTCAGGTGTATATCAGTCTGTAGTGTCTCTACTTTAAAGAGTCCTCTCCTGCTGATGTTCAGGTGTATATCAGTATGTAGTGTCTCTACTTTAAAGAGTCCTCTCCTGCTGATGTTCAGGTGTATATCAGTATGTAGTGTCTCTACTTTAAAGAGTCCTCTCCTGCTGATGTTCAGGTGTATATCAGTCTGTAGTGTCTCTACTTAAAGAGTCCTCTCCTGCTGATGTTCAGGTGTATATCAGTATGTAGTGTCTCTACTTTAAAGAGTCCTCTCCTGCTGATGTTCAGGTGTATATCAGTATGTAGTGTCTCTACTTTAAAGAGTCCTCTCCTGCTGATGTTCAGGTGTATATCAGTATGTAGTGTCTCTACTTTAAAGAGTCCTCTCCAGCTGATGTTCAGGTGTATATCAGTCTGTAGTGTCTCTACTTTAAAGAGTCCTCTCCTGCTGATGTTCAGGTGTATATCAGTATTTAGTGTCTCTACTTTAAAGAGTCCTCTCCTGCTGATGTTCAGGTGTATATCAGTCTGTAGTGTCTCTACTTTAAAGAGTCCTCTCCTGCTGATGTTCAGGTGTATATCAGTATGTAGTGTCTCTACTTTAAAGAGTCCTCTCCTGCTGATGTTCAGGTGTATATCAGTATGTAGTGTCTCTACTTTAAAGAGTCCTCTCCAGCTGATGTTCAGGTGTATATCAGTCTGTAGTGTCTCTACTTTAAAGAGTCCTCTCCTCCTGATGTCCAGGTGTATATCAGTATGTAGTGTCTCTACTTTAAAGAGTCCTCTCCTGCTGATGTTCAGGTGTATATCAGTATGTAGTGTCTCTACTTTAAAGAGTCCTCTCCTGCTGATGTTCAGGTGTATATCAGTATGTAGTGTCTCTACTTTAAAGAGTCCTCTCCTGCTGATGTTCAGGTGTATATCAGTATGTAGTGTCTCTACTTTAAAGAGTCCTCTCCTGCTGATGTTCAGGTGTATATCAGTATGTAGTGTCTCTACTTTAAAGAGTCCTCTCCTGCTGATGTTCAGGTGTATATCAGTATGTAGTGTCTCTACTTTAAAGAGTCCTCTCCTGCTGATGTTCAGGTGTATATCAGTATGTAGTGTCTCTACTTTAAAGAGTCCTCTCCTGCTGATGTTCAGGTGTATATCAGTATGTAGTGTCTCTACTTTAAAGAGTCCTCTCCTGCTCATGTTCAGGTGTATATCAGTATGTAGTGTCTCTACTTTAAAGAGTCCTCTCCTGCTGATGTTCAGGTGTATATCAGTATGTAGTGTCTCTACTTTAAAGAGTCCTCTCCTGCTGATGTTCAGGTGTATATCAGTATGTAGTGTCTCTACTTTAAAGAGTCCTCTCCTGCTGATGTTCAGGTGTATATCAGTATGTAGTGTCTCTACTTTAAAGAGTCCTCTCCAGCTGATGTTCAGGTGTATATCAGTCTGTAGTGTCTCTACTTTAAAGAGTCCTCTCCTGCTGATGTTCAGGTGTATATCAGTATGTAGTGTCTCTACTTTAAAGAGTCCTCTCCTGCTGATGTTCAGGGTGTATATCAGTATGTAGTGTCTCTACTTTAAAGAGTCCTCTCCTCCTGATGTCCAGGTGTATATCAGTATGTAGTGTCTCTACTTTAAAGAGTCCTCTCCTGCTGATGTTCAGGTGTATATCAGTATGTAGTGTCTCTACTTTAAAGAGTCCTCTCCTGCTGATGTTCAGGTGTATATCAGTATGTAGTGTCTCTACTTTAAAGAGTCCTCTCCTGCTGATGTTCAGGTGTATATCAGTATGTAGTGTCTCTACTTTAAAGAGTCCTCTCCTGCTGATGTTCAGGTGTATATCAGTATGTAGTGTCTCTACTTTAAAGAGTCCTCTCCTGCTGATGTTCAGGTGTATATCAGTATGTAGTGTCTCTACTTTAAAGAGTCCTTTCCTGCTGATGTTCAGGTGTATATCAGTATGTAGTGTCTCTACTTTAAAGAGTCCTCTCCTGCTGATGTTCAGGTGTATATCAGTATGTAGTGTCTCTACTTTAAAGAGTCCTTTCCTGCTGATGTTCAGGTGTATATCAGTATGTAGTGTCTCTACTTTAAAGAGTCCTCTCCTGCTGATGTTCAGGTGTATATCAGTATGTAGTGTCTCTACTTT
>NW_022991333.1:0-12500 GCF_902827175.1 Gymnodraco acuticeps | reverse complement strand
TTACTAACTGTTGATAGTACTATTTCACCTGCTTGTAGTACTTCTTTGGCTCTTCTATTGGTACTACTGTTTCCAGTGAAGCTACAGGCCTGCTGTTGCCACGACTACTTCTAAAATACATGATTTAGCTTGAACTACTGCTGTTACTCTGAGTATTACTGCTAATGGAAAAATCCAATTGGCTTTTTGTCAAGGGAACCAAGGAGATGCTAACTTCTGGTTAGCCTGTAACAAAGTGCAATCCACTCTTTTTACGTCTGCTACTGTTGCTAATACTTCCACTGCTACTTTTAGTACTGCTATTTCTAATGTTACTACTGTGACTACCACTACTGTGTTTACTACTTATACCATTGGCGCTGTTACTGCTCATGCCTGTATTGCTTATACCGCCTCATTCTGCTGCTACATGGCCGCCACTACTGCTTCTTGCACTACTATTACTCATTCTATGGCTACCTCAACTACTTCGACTAACTACTTGGTATTTGTACTCGGCCCGCGCCCATCGAATCCACAGCAGGGATCTGTTATAACGAACTGCCACTGCCTGTGAGATTCAGAATAAAGGAATGAGATAAATGCGGCTTCAAACTGTATGTTAAAGCTCGTCTAATAGGCTCAAGTAATGACTACAATTCCTCTGCCTTTACACTGCGGGAGCCAACCTTAACCTTCAGTCCGGTTTCGTCTCATCTCGCTCTGCCTGTGTGTGTGTGTGTGTGTGTGTGTGTGTGTGTGTGTGTGTGTGTGTGTGTGTGTGTGTGTGTGTGTGTGTGTGTGTGTGTGTGTGTGTGTGTGTGTGTGTGTGTGTGTGTGTGTGTGTGTGTGTGTGTGTGTGTGTGTGTGTGTGTGTGTGCTGTAGAGTTATTGGGGAAACAGGGAGATAAAAGTCAGAGTGGGAGCTGAAAGCGATTTGACCAAAATTATATAAAGAAAAAGAGACACGTTGAATAAAAAGCAGAGCAGTGAGAGAGCAGAACACTTAAGAGAGAAAATCCACTTTGAAAAATGAGAAAGAGAGAGCGACGGGTCAGAGCTTCACCAGTAGAGAAAGAGAAAAGATTCAGCCTTGGCAGGAGACACTGAGGCGTTTTCCTGAGAGCTCTTCAGCTTCCCTCGCCACTCTCCCACAGCCATTTAACTGATTTAATTCTACAAAATGGAGTCTCTCTGTCAGTCTAAGCAGTTTTTTTTCCCCCTCAGATGTCACATGTGAGATGCTGTCCTCAGCCTCTTCCACAGTAAATCTGTTTAACAACAGCACATAAAAACCTGCATAAATCTAAAGGATGAGCTACGTAAAACAGCCCAACAAGCACACCGAAGCTCATAAACACGGCAATACAGCTGAGTAGTGACAACGCTAGGCAATAAGCTAATGCTAACGGATGAATTCGTATAGACTGCGGATGAAGCCAAGAGAAGCTTCAGGCTGAGAGACGGCTCATATCTGACTGTAACGACCAACAAACCCCAGACATGTAACTTAAAAGTAAAACTATTAAATAACATGAAGCAGTATAGCTCCAACACTGACCAATCAGAGCTCCCTGCTGGCGTTACATTTAAAGAAACTCAAAGTACTCTTAAAGAGATTGAACGTATTTCACTGCTATTGTCAGCCAGTGTGAAACCGTCTCTCTTTGTTAGGAGTACAAACCATCACCCTTTTAAAATTATGTAAACATTTAAATGTATTTAAAGCAAGTTCTCTTTGTCCCTGTCTTACTTTAATCAGCGGTAAGGCGTGTAACAGCGACAAAAAGGGATTAGAAAGACATACGAGTGGACATACAACCGGAGTCTCTACTGAAACGTCTATTCATTTACAACGTTACGTTTCATTTCTAGATTTGTGTTTGCAGACAATTAGTGTTTCCCAGTCTCTGATTGAAGACACGAGCAGCCAGCGGACAATCTGCTAGATGTTCTTTAAGTCATAAGAAAGACTAGCGGTAAAGCATATGAATGAAATCATCACAATGTACCACAACAGCTTTGTTGTTGTGTTATAGAAAAGCCAGACACACTTGAGATGATTACCTACAGTCAACCTTGGTTTCTTTTCACCTTGATGACAATCTGTATCTAGCTTTATGCAAGTAGAAGTCAGCTTGTGTGTATATTTTGAATGGTTTTGAAAATAACTGACAAATAGTCTTGACAAAACCAGATAAGTAAATGTTTATATGGGCAATGACAGGCGACATATAGTGGTGATTCGATTGTTATCCATGCATGGATGTGAGGATTGAATCAGAATCAAGTTTATTGCCAGGTACGTTTACACTTCGAACAGAAACAATCTAAACAAATAAGTTGCAAAGTAGGTAGAAATATATACGGATAATACAAAATATATGTTTAAGGATCAAGTCAGAATTAAAAAAGGATGATAAAGACAAGTATTTACACCACATTTAAATGTAACTATACAAATTACCTTAAAAGCTAAAAGACAAAAGCACAAAAAACACTGTAAGGGAAGAAAAGATAGTCTTTTGAAGTCTGTGCAAGTGGATTTGTGTGACATACTTGCTACCTGGGGGGGAAATAATTGTTTCTAACAAATGTTAAACTACTAACCCCCGCAGGCGGTACAGTGCATCAGGGCAGGACAAAGGGACAGTTTAAAGAGGACAATCCACTCAAACAGTCAGCAAGCTCCACATGAGGCTATGTGTTTATTCTATTGTGGACTGTGTGAAAAGCTGTGAATAGAGCACACTGCTGGACAGCGACCATTACATTATCACAGAGAGAGAGGTGTGGAGACACACTGTGACTTTGCTTTGCTCTGAAATTCTTCTTTTATGCAGCCAGACAACACACTCGCGTACGTAAAAATGCCACAGAGGCCTCCCCGGCTTTTTTACATTCCCTTTTGTGTGACTCAGCGACTCAGTTAAGGTTGTGTTAAACAGGGTCGTCAGTTCCCTCTCCGTCTGAAGTCCTCAGAAACCCTCAGGCACACTGGAAGATTGACTGGGAAAAACTCTTCACTTTGATACATACAGTCCTCTAGAATTTACATTGTTGTCGTTAAGCAGCTTTATTATCAGGTAAACATTCAGTGTGTACAAATACTGTATAGATGCTACGAACAATGTTTAAGTTTGATTAATAAGTCACATATATAGTCAAGTTATTATTACAGTTATAATTTGGCATGTAACAGATATTGTATCACTATTTTAAGGATCAAACATTCAACCATCCTCGTCTTTAAAGACGGTTGTAAAGAAGTAAGGGCGCTCTGATGGTGGCAAATAATTGAACATATACAAATAACTTGAGAACATTTAAAAAAAATCTTCACTTTGAGACACTTGCCTTTAGTCCTCTAGACTTGAGATTGTTGTCGTTAAGCAGCTTTATTATCAGGTAAACATTCAGTGTGTCCAATTAGAGATGCTACGAACAGTCTTTACGTTTTTTAGTTCGATAAATAAGGTATTCTAGATCAGTGCTTCTCAAAGTGTGTTGGTGGTGGTCCGTGAGCGCCCCCTAGTGGACCGTGAGTATATTGGTAACATTTCACATTTGAAATAAATAAATACATTTAAGTTTTCCGCACTCTCGCGGGAATATATCCGCAATGGAACGAGCTTAAGTTTCACTTTCTATTGCATGATAAAGCCCAGGGCAACACCTTCGTCACACATGTTGCCACTTGTTTGTACCATTTTCAGGCGATTTATAATCTGTTCTAGAAAAACGATGTGTTTTGGGATATTTGTGGAGTTAGGTGGTCCGCGAGTTTTTTTTGATTGGTTAAGTGGTCCTTGGTATGAAAAGGTTTGAGAAACACTGATCTAGAGGATACTTTGGACATGGCAATGTCAAGATATAACGCAAAACACAATGACACCATGATATCAAGTCTATGATTGGTCTTAATTATTCAGCAATTTGCTCTACAGTTATAATTTGTCATTTAACACATATTGTATCACTCTTTTAATTAAGGATCAAACATTCAACCATCATAGGCTTTGAAGATGTTTGAAAAGAAGTAAGGGCGCTCTGATGGTGACAAATAATTGAACATATACAAATATCTTAAGAACATTTACGTTTTTTTCGTCTTTACTCATATAAAGTTTTGGTGAAATGATAACTTGGCACCTGTTATTGTTTGTAATAAGCAAAGATCATACTGATTAAGATTAATGTCAATTTTAAATACATTTCTTAAAGGTATTGCATATTACCTTCTATATTCAATATATTGCGTACTCTATGCTGACCATACCCAATACATTGCTTACTTGAATAATTACAGACCCATTCATCAAACGTTACACCAATGTTCGACTTGGATTAACGATTGGTTAGGGTTGGAAAGTATTGCGTATTACCCTCGATGTCGACGATACCCAATACTTTCTCATCAAATTCATCAAACGTTACCTTGATTTTTGACTGTAACGAATAAGCATTGGTTAGGATTAGAATGTATTGCGTATTACTCTTTATGTGTATTAACTTTTTCATCAAATTCATCAAACGTTGAATTGTTATTTGACTTGGATCAAGGTTGATTCATTCTTTGAGTCTCTGATAGATACATGTGTGTACTAGTCTAGTCTGTCTTTCTATCAGTCGACTGTTCCTAAGATATAGTTTGTTAAAGCATCTCAACATCGACCCCATCTCAGCATTGGAGACATTTTTCTGCCTTTCTCGTCAGTGTTGAGTTTAATTAAGTCCTCCGTTCCCCCGGATGCCTCCAAACTCATAATTCAGAGTGTGATGAAGCACTAAATCAGTTGATCAGACCTAACGATGACGTTTCTCCACTTTACATATCGCCTCAGGGTTGTTGTTTTTCTTCAGCTCAGCTCCATCAAAGCCCCTTTCTGCTCCACTCCACTTCAGCCCTTGAGATCAGTAAAATAACTACATGTATTTGGCTGGCAGTCAAAGTTAGCTCTTCAAAGTATTGCAAACAAGTGGAAAACAACGTGAAAAATAAGCATATTGGTTTTCACCCGCCTCTGAAGCAAGTGACAGTCACTCGCAGTGTGTGTCTTGGTTTCCTGGAGCGTTGCGCCGGCTCTGACCTCTGACACCGGCTGAGAGTCAGAAACATTGTTTTAATCTGCAAAAAAGAAAACAAAGAAAAAGCCAGGACATTACTGGCGTGCACGGACTGCATACAAAGCAGCTCTGGGTGCAGCATCTAATTGTGAGGCGTCCTTGAAGGAAAAACACATATTTATCAAAATGTGTTTTTGTGAGAAGAAAGTAATTACCTATCAACTGTGGGAAGGACAAGCATCTTTTCCATATTCACAACTAAAATGTCTAAGCTTTTACCTTTCACATTCTTGTAGGTCTCTCAGAGGAATGTGAGACACCTTTCTTATAATATATAGTCCCACCAACCCATGTTCAGTGTGAGAAAATGTTTTTAGAGAGTACTTGTCCATGGACAAGTGAGTTTGGCAATTTACTTGTTCGAATACATTTTTCACTTGTCCAGAATGGACAAAAATTGGGGCCACTGGAATCTTCTTCTTCGTCATCGTATTTTACATTTTCCCACGGTTTTTACGACACCGCTAACGTAAGTGAGCGGTAACATTTTACTGCATCACACATAGGGTTGGGTATCGTTTGGATTTGAACGATTCTGGTTCTGCTTTTCGATTCCGGTTATTTTCGGTTCTCAATTCCGGTTCTTTGAGAGGGTAAAAATAAGTCAAACTGGGAGAAAAATATATTTATGAAAAGATTAAGTCAAATCTGTATTCCTATTTACAAATCACTTCATACTGTTGAATTTCTTACGGTTATTGAATACAATTATATAAAAATAATCTCTGCATTGTTTAGTTAGTTCTGGTGCAGTTTGAGAATGTACAATTGGCCCAGTCTCCTCTGATGTTACACTGCAACCTGCCTGTGAGACAAAGTCCAACCACACATGTCCAACACATAGGACATAACCTAATAATAATAATAATAATAATGACACATTAGATGTATAGCCTATAGGCCTAGCGCTTTTCTACAACTCAAATACGCTTACACATGTCCTGCAATACACATGCTGCAGCTGCCCAGCTGCTCACTGTTTGTAAAAGTAAATAAATAGTATTTTCATTTCAATAATGTACCTTCTATACCCTGCTTCATAAACAATACTGACATCCAGTGGCGTGCACAGACATTTATAGGGGCAGGTGCTCAAGAGAAAAAAAAGGGGCACCTTCTGAGTCGTTGTGGCGGTCGCGCCGAAATTGTGCGCAAAAATTTGCCGGATTTTGTTACGTTTCTTTTTGGTTTTTGGTTACTTTATTTCGGGGTTAGGGTTATGTTATTTAATTCTTATTTTTACCTGATTTTACTGATTTATTATCAACATTTTTATTATTTTAACATTTATTTGTATTATTCTAAATGACTTAGGGGGGTCCAATCTGAAGCTAGGGGGGGATGAAACCCCCCCCCCCCCCCCCCGGGATTGACGCCCCTGGTGGAACCGCCGGCTGCCTTAGTAGTGTGAGATTTATTAAAAGGCACATCTTGTATGTCGTAATTGCATATATATTTATTTCAATAACCATATGCTGTCTGATGCAGATGCCTATCTAAAACAAATCAAATAGTAGGCTTACTAGCTTCTACACGCTAAAGCAACTGTAGTCAGGGATGCAAACTCATCAGGTATGAAAAAGGTGACAAGGATCCGAGCCCCCGACCCCACGGAATATCGGCTTTAAAATGAGGAATAACAGAGGATTTTAGCAGTCAGAACAACTAAAGCAGCAGGTAATAATAACAGAAACGCCAAAGAGTTACATCTAATAGAAATATATAAAAGCATTTATTTTAATTGTGTAGCAGTCAGTTTATAATTTTGGCAGCACTGTTGAGCATTTTGAAAATGTATTTTCATGCCTCTTAGTATTTTTATAATACTTTTCTACTTTCACTTGAGGAACATTTTGAATGCAGGACTTTTACTGTAACAGAGTATTCCTACACTGTGGTACTTCTACTTTTACTCAAGTACAAGATCTGAGTACTTCTACTTTTATTAAGTACAAGATCTGAGTATTTCTACTAAAGTACAAGATCTGAATACTTCTACTTTTACTCAAGTACAAGATCTGAGTACTTCTACTACTAACAGCTGTTCACCAGCGGCTCAGTCTGTGCCACAGTGACTCCGCACAGTTAACGAACGCACCGTAGATAATGTAGCTGACCCTCATCCCGGAGCAGCAGAGTTCAGCCGGCCCGACAGGCAAGAAGACTCGAGCACACAGCTCGCGCTTCATATATTAAAAAATAACACCATGCGCACATAACAGCTCGCGACCGCAGATTATTTCGGCGATTAGATAAAATGTAAATTATATTTGACGCAACTTTAGTTACATTTCCATGACTTTTCCAAAACTTTGGGAAAAATATTGTTTTCCATAACTTTTCCAGGGCCTGGAATTTGCATTTTGAATTTCCATGACTTTTCCAGGTTTTGAATGACCGTACGGTACGAACCCTGTATAGTTTAGTTTGGCATCTGATTTAGGGGATTAAACAATACACTCGTTGTATTTGTTACCTGGTGGTTACTGACTTGGTCGTCACTAGGGCACTTTTAATCGTGTTGCTGCGTGCTGCTGCACCACACACCCGCCGTGGCCTGTCTGACTGAGTGACTGACTTAGTGATGTGTCGGTCACGAACGAGCCGGCGCAAAGAGCCGGCTCTTTTAAGTGAACGACGGGAGCCGGCTCTCGCCCGCGAACGAGCCATTTTTGCGGAGGGATCTAGATCGGCATGAAGGCACATTTGCAATGTGCACATTATCCCGCTTATTACATGGCCACATTCTCAACAAAGTAACGACATGACTCCCAATAGTAATGGAAATGCTTTTATGGATTTAGAAAATGATTTTATTGATTTAAAAAATAGTTTTATGTATTGATTTAAATTGACATGCATCCGCTAAGAAAAGTAGTCCGTTGTTACTGTTTGAACTAACGTAGCAACGGCAGGAACTGCTTCGATAGTGTTTTTGAGGAGCTTTTTGATTACAGATTTGAAAACATCGTTGCTTGCTTTAAAAGTAGCACACTTCATGATGTCAAACCTTGGAAAGTATATAGATATCCCTGCCCTAATGCTAAAGTAACTGGCAACTGAATATGTGTCGCCGTTTGATGTCTATGTCTGGACCGCTGCGTAAAAAGGAGGGTTTCTGCCCCATTACTTCTCTTCTTACTTCTATAAGAATAAAACACGGAGGACGGAGATCTCTTTTTCTCCCCCTCTTCTGACAGCCCAGCAGCTGATCTCAAAGCACGCTCCCCTCTCCTGCAGGGGGGCGTGGTCAGCTGCAGCTCACGGAATCAGCCCGCTGCAAAAACAGCGCTGGAAAGAGCAAATAGAGCGAAATGAGGCATGGCTAAAATACAGGATCTTTTTGGTATTTTGAAAAAAAACCTATATTTATATAGTTTATATAGGTCGATACAGTAGCCCCTTTTTTTAAATAGTTTTTATAGGTGTTGCTATCTGTTTTGTGTAGTGTGGTTCTACAAGCAAGTCAATGCATTCATTGGGTGGTATCAGAGAGTTGCACAGGTCTGTAAATGCAATGAAAACAATTGGCCACAGCAAATCATTTATATTAAACATGTAATTTTTACTTTTGAATACTTCAGTACAAAGGATGTATTGAATAATTTAAGTGATATATGTGTACACATATAAATCATTAGTCAAAACAGGGCTACATTTGATTTAATTAAAAGGTATAATAAGTGGTAAACTGAAGAGCCGTTTGGGAGCCGAAAGAGCCGGCTCTTCTTGGTGAGCCGAGCCAAATGATCCGGCTCACCAAGAAGAGCCGGAATTCCCATCACTAGACTGACTGTCAGCTCTGCGCGCTGCGCGCTCACGTTGAGAGCAGGGAAGGGAGGGGCTGCAGCCAGGAGTACGGGAGTGCCGCGGGGCACGCGTGGGGATGTCTGACAAAATTACAACGCGCATTTGGGGCATTGTTGTATATATTAGAAGCTTTTAATCCAGAATTGATCGATGTTACCATGAGCCACATACAGTACACTGTAATTTTTTTTTTAAACTGTAAAAAACGAACTTTCAAAAGGGCACATTGCTGTCCAGAGGGCAAAACGGGCAGGTGCTCAAGCACTACCTAGAGTCTATGTGTGCACGTCTCTGCTGACATCCCTGTGCTCCTCTGAGTCTGGGGGTCCGGGGATGTGAGGACAGCGCGAGGACACAGACAGGGAGGTTGCTTTACTTCATAAAAGGAAATGGTGGTCAATATTAACAACATAGGAGTTAAAACGCTTAATAACCTTCATTATGCGTTAGAGAAAGAACATAAGAAAGTTTGACAAAGATGAGGCTGTTAATCGGGCAGCGGATCCGCTGTGTGTAGAAAGAGAGAGAGACGCTGAGCTGCACCGTGCAGCGATCAGCTGATACGGAGCATAGATAGAGCTGCAGTCCGCGGGGCTCGGCCTCGCCTCCTGTCCTCACAACTCTTATTAATCCCGGTACCGGACAATTGATATTTGTTCCTAATCGGAACCGTGTTTTGCTTCCCAACCCTGCCACTGTGCTACACTTCCCACCCGCCCCGCCCCGTCTAACTGTACAGAAAGCGGCGAGATGCATTTCCTTAGGAATCGACAAGCAGAATCTAAACGAACAATGGCGGACACGTACAATTTGCGATTGAGTTCTGCCTTTTGTAAACCGAATGTATCAATAATTTGTCAATAAATCAGGCCGAAAAACGTCACTTGTCCGCCGGACAAGTCAATTGAAAGATCTACTTGTCCGATATTGTAAATAACACGTCCCGGACGGTGGGACGTGTACTTTTTCGCACACTGATGTTATGTTGTCCTTCTGGTAAATAATTGATTTAGAAGAGTTGAAGAAAGAAAACAACATCTTAGGCTTGTTTATCAATTCAAGTTTGAACAACCTTTAGTAGCGTTTTGAATGTGGTCTTTTGAGGCTTTGTTCTCAGAGATGTTTGGAAGTGTTTTTCAAGGTGCTCTTTGAACAGACTGATCAGCTTTAAAAGCCTTTTATAACCTTTCTTTATGCGCTCAGCCTTGGTGTTTGTTTTCCTACTTTAATGTAGTTTATCAAAAGAAAATAGTAAGGGCAACTGTCTTGACTTTATAAACCCAAGTACAGCATTTATTCTTTTGCTTTGGAGACACAAAACCTGCCCTAAAGTTGTAAAGACGTAAATGTAATTACAGGAATGAATTTAGGATACGATATTTAGTGTCGATGCAGGAAATCATTGCGTGAATGTTATTACAGTTCAGTAGCCTAATTATTCCACATGTACTTTCTCTTAGTATCTTAATTCTCTGGTGCAGGGATGAGGCGGTTTTTAGGTATAGCCTCTTCCCTGCTCCAACAGGAAGAAGGATAATCTCCACATATTACACGACTGTTGTGGTATTTGAAGCGTAATGCAATCTCAAGGAAGTAAAAAGCTAACATTAGGCTATAAAGGAACTACATCAAGGTCACATGACTACACCACCGCTAAGCTAAAGGCGGCTAATGTTGTGCTATAAAGGAACTACAACACGGTCACATGACTTCACGTCACCACCGCTAAGCTAAAGGCGGCTAATGTTGTGCTATAAAGGAACTACAGCACGGTCACATGACTTCACGTCACCACCGCTAAGCTAAAGGTGGCTAATGTTGTGCTATAAAGGAACTACAACACGGTCACATGACTTCACGTCACCACCGCTAAGCTAAAGGTGGCTAATGTTGTGCTATAAAGGAACTACAGCACGGTCACATGACTTCACGTCACCACCGCTAAGCTAAAGGTGGCTAATGTTGTGCTATAAAGGAACTACAGCACGGTCACATGACTTCACGTCACCACCGCTAAGCTAAAGGTGGCTAATGTTCGGCTATAAAGGAACTACAGCACGGTCACATGACTTCACGTCCCCACCACTAAGCTAAAGGTGGCTAATGTTCGGCTATAAAGGAACAACAGCACGGTCACATGACTTCACGTCACCACCGCTAAGCTAAAGGTGGCTAATGTTCGGCTATAAAGAAACTACAGCACGGTCACATGACTTCACGTCCCCACCGCTAAGCTAAAGGTGGCTAATGTTCGGCTATAAAGGAACAACAGCACGGTCACATGACTTCACGTCACCACCGCTAAGCTAAAGGTGGCTAATGTTGGGTGTTTTGAAGTTTAGTCGTGTCATTTAGAAACTTTTTAGCAACCGTTGTTTTTAAATTCACCAGTGGGCGTTTTTCAAATGATTTATTTCTACGCTGTCTGAGAGGATGGTTAAAAACCAAATGTTGAAATCTCTTTTTTTAACCACAGACCTTATTCAGTCATCAAACCCAAAATATATTTAAAATACAGATGACTTCCAGATGAGTCAACCAGAAGTGCTAAAATGCTGACTCATTAACACGTTTTAGGACTCATTCCTTTACCGGCAGTAAACTTGGGTCCATTTAGCCTCCATGTCCGTTTTTTTTTTTTTAATGAGTGGTTTGAAGGGTTTAAACCATTAAAACCACCTAAATACCATTGACTTTGAGACAAGGGACCAGGAAGTGCTTAAAGTCTGACTTTGTACCTGGTTTAGGACTCTGCGCCACTCTTTTGGAAGAGCCACTGCATACCAAGGACGACTTGAATGAAACGAGTATAGGTCGATGTGCACAAGTACAACCGCAGTTTGACCTGATGGCCACTGAGTAGCTCACTGGAGCGTAGTAGGGTTCCTGGGCTTGCTCAAGGGCACTTAAATGGTGCTAATGTGCGAGAGCAAGTGCTCTGTCTCCTCTGTGAGTCATGCTGCCACCCTAGGGTGTGAACCAGCCCCCCTCCAGTTACAAGCCTCCTTCTCTACCCTTGTTGAGCATCAACATCACCACCAACCATCCCAACTGTCTTCCCTTAACCGTCCTCTCAGACATTGTAGGAATAAATCATTGGAAAAAACGCTTGATTTCCATTTCAGCTTTGAACCACCTTTCAGTAAACATTATTAAAGTAACCTTGAGTTGCTGCCTTTTATGAATATATTTATTATCTCCTGAACCTTGTTTCCTTTATTACATGTTTGCGCTGTTATGCTATATTTGGGTAGTAATAACAACATTGCTTTAAAATGCAATTTTTCCATTCTTCTAGTTTTTTTTAAATTCATCTTTGTGTGTAGAATGCTTCTCCCGATTCAACAGTCGTTTATTTACAGATCCATAAGCCGTTCAGGGCCCTCAGCACCTTCACATCTGTTGAGTCTCTGTACAGTCTCTGTGATCACATCGGGCAAATAATTCAAACATCAGCCGTCACATTTCTTCCCCCCCTCCCCTCCATATTAACCCTCAACGTACAGTAACCGCCTCCAGGCCTCGTGTAACCTGGCTTTGATTCAGAGCCGGTGTGACCCACTTCCCAGATCAATGACATCTGG